>NC_048422.1:22018021-22020220 GCF_013103735.1 Etheostoma cragini | reverse complement strand
ACAAATGTAGTGGAGTACAATATTTACCTCTGAGATGCAGTGGAATATAAGCATAAAGTACATAAAATGTACCTCTAAGATGTGGGTTACATAGGCTAAGGCGTAGTTACACACTTGGACTTTAACCATCTGATTGTCATTTAGTTAATCAGTAATCATTTAGTGTTAAACTACTTCTTACAGACTAACGCAGTATATGAAGGCATTCGTGACCAACCCATCAAACAAACATGGCCTGTATTTGACGTATGTAGTTCAGTATGACCCTTTTTGGATCCTAATCTTTTCTGACATGGATGTTTTAAGACAACAAACAACAACAGAGATAAAGAGAAAAAGAAAGATGGCTCTTTACCTATATCTGTCAGCTGGCAGCTCCGCACACAGCACAAAAGGAGGAACAGGTGACACCAACACATCCTCGCAGTCATGATTACAGATGGTGTGGAGGAAGGTAGAGTGAGACTACTCTGCCTGTAACCCTCTGCTCTGCCTTGTTCATATAGAGAGCCAAAGTCCCGCCCCTTCCATCTGTCTCCATGGAACCTATCTCCGGAAATGAATGGTGGTCAATGGTAAAGACAAACTATTTTCTGGACCCAATCAACTTGTGCCTTGAATAACACATATGTTTTTTCAAAATAAAAAATATTTTTCATGTCAAGAATGTCAAAGTTTGTCGCAAGATAGTTAAATAAAATGCTAAAGGAAAATGAGTAATTAGACGTACTACAAGTCTAATTGCTTACCTGACGTCAACACATTTTCCCTCCACTCCCTTCAAGTGGCTGCAGCCCTTGACATGACCCAAATTATTATAGTTTTAACCTCTTTTGATACTTCTGCCTTCTTTTTGGAAGGAGACGGTAAAGCTCGACAAAGAGACAGCCATATTTCTCTGGTGATGTATTTCGTTTGAGACGAGAAACGTAGTTCACTAAGCAATCTCACACAAAGCCTATGTTGTTCAACTTCTTTACATCAAATCGCTTACCTCTTGATATGTAAAATTATCTTTTAAATTTAAACACATCATTTGTGAAATGCATGGCACAATTTCAACCTGACAAAAAAAATGTATTGTCTCTCATTGACTCCAGTTCATACTTTTTCAAAAGATAGGTCCCATGAACCGGAAGTAGAAGGGCGTAACTTTGTCTCTCTATAGCGGGTTTTAGCGCCTACATAGTCTCGCTTTGCCACACCCTCCTCCAAAGCATGCTGAAGGAAGTTCTGGCTCATAGAAATTAAATGCATTTACTCTTTGTTTTATTAATACAATTATATTAATATTCTTCACATGGTCTGGCTACTCCTCATAGCATTTGAGATGGGAGGAAAACGTGCTTTGGTTTAATGGTATTTCTGTAAACCAATCAGAATCCTCATCGTCTAGCTAGGTGTCTCAAATTACCATGCAGAGACCTGAGGAGCAGTCAACAGTAGTCCTCATTAATCCACCAAATTTAAAATTCCAACGCAAACCCGGAAGTAGAACGTGATGATGGCCCTTCACCTTTTTTTCCTGCTATTTATACTTTTTTATATAATTGTTAGGCAAAACAAAGTATTCAAGACTTTTGCAAATTAAATTCGAACTTTTATGAGCAACTAGATACATCTGTTAAGAAAAAAGTTCACTGCTCTTTGAGACTTTAAGACCTGCAGACAGTGTCAAGGAGGAAAGTTGTACATTTACTTTTATTGAGAAACTTTAAAATGTATTTATACAACTTGTAATGTGGTGATACAACTTGTAAAGATGGCTACTTAAAAAATGAACAAGATATATAAATATTATCTAGCGTGTATCATGCATCACTCAACATGCTAAATGTTCAGTATGATTTATCAATAAAATAACAGTATGCACTAAATGATCAGACACATTAAAACAGTTCTATAGTACAATCATTTATGTTCCGTCTAAAATCAAATGGAACGGAAGAAGACTACATTGAGTAAAGTGCATTAAATATCAGTTGAATTCACAAGAATGTTTACAAAAAAATGTGTCTTTAAAGAAAGCAGTAACTTGGACAGCTTAAAGCTTTTCGGAGGTATTTAGCACAGATGAATCCCCAAAGTTCCCAAAGTTATTTTAGGGGGAGTTAAGGACGATGATGCACTAGCACTCAGTGCTCCGAGTGTTCCCTGAATCAGACGTATACGTGTTGCTCTTCTTGGAGATCTTTAGAG
>NC_048422.1:22016040-22017921 GCF_013103735.1 Etheostoma cragini | reverse complement strand
TAGAGGTACATTTTATGTACTTTATGCTTATATTCCACTGCATCTCAGAGGTAAATATTGTACTCCACTACATTTGTCAGACAGCTTTAGTTATTATACAGATGGCCATTTTCACTCCCTCTCTGTCTGGGGACAACCACGTATCTCCAGATGTCTTGTTGTAAAATGTTTGTGATAAAGTGAAGGATGAAGTGTTCCTCTATGTGAGAAAATTCTCCAACATCCTAAAGCTAAATAACGTCTTTAAAAAGCTTCTTGGATCAGCTGGATCACCTGCATCATGAAAAACTTGAAAGCAGGGCTGTTTTTATGAAAGATTTTTAGAGATAATGTGATTCTCACGGGACAGTGACGCTACACACCTATAATGATCTCATAGAATATGATGCAATGCTGTAGATTTCTCCCCAGCAGCATATTTAGGAGTTAAAATGAGCATAACTTAATCCTCCACAGCATGAGTTTCACATGTAGGTCAATTTGTATCATGGCCAACCTACATCCAGCTGCTTCAAATTTGCCCCTTCTGTTCCTGTTTGTTGCATTAACTATGTAGTGGCTGACAATATCAAGAAAGAAAGAAAATATTTTTTGAAGAATCTTGTAGACGGAGATGAGTTATTTAAGATGTCTTTATTAGCACAAGAGAAATAAGACAATTGTAGGAAAACAGGAAAGAGAGTTTTTAAAGTAGGTCGAAAATAGTATGTTTAACACAGGAATGTGAAGGGTTGAAACAGAAGTCATTCACCTGCTTAAACTGTCAACCTGTTGCACTTCTGCTTTTCATATGTTTTCATATCATTGTTTGACTCAGAGACCAGAGGTTGGACTGGCCAAGAGACAGACGAAGGAGTTTGGGTCAACTCCCAAGTCAGTCAAGTGCTGAGCAGCCATCTAACAACCGTCTTCATCCCCATCATCTACATCATCGTGTTTGCTGTGGGACTGCCCACCAACGCCATGGCCATCTGGGTGTTCCTCTTCAGGACCAAGAAAAGACACCCGTCTTCCATCTACATGGCCAACCTGGCTCTGGCTGACCTGCTGTTTGTCATCTGGATCCCCTTAAAGATAGCGTACCACTTCAACGGCAACAACTGGATCTACGGGGAGGGCTTATGCAAAGTGCTGGTGGGGTTTTTCTACGGCAACATGTACTGCTCCATCGCCTTCATCGCCTGTATAAGTGTTCAGCGTTACTGGGCCGTGGTCCATCCGTTGTCCCATCAGCAGAAAGACAACCGCGTAGCTGTCGCCGTCTCCGTCATGGTCTGGGTGGTGGTCTGGCTCCTCACCGTCCCGCTCTACTTGTATGAACAAGAGGTCCTTGTCCCGAACCTCAAAATCCACACCTGCCACGACGTCACCAGGCCCAGTCAGAAGGAAATGGCTGCGGGCTACTTCCTGACAATGGGAATTGTGGGATTTGTTGTGCCAAGCGTCGTGTGCATCATATCCTATATCCTCATGCTCAAGTCTCTCAAGAACAGCATGGCGGACCCCTCCATTGCCAAGAGGCGACGAAAAGCAGTGGTCTTGATCATCACCGTGCTGGTGATGTTTTTGGTGTGCTTCACCCCCAGTAATATCATGCTGCTGGTGCACTCCGCCCTCCTGTTGGTTGGGACTGACAACAACCTGTACGGATTTTATATCACCACACTGTGTTTGGCGAGTCTCAACAGCTGCTTCGACCCCTTTGTTTACTATTTCATCTCCGAGGACTTCAGGGATCATGTGAAGAACACGTTCCTGTGCCGGAGTGAGAGGACAGTGGAGAGGATGAGGGTCTCCTTCAGCGCTCTAAAGATCTCCAAGAAGAGCAACACGTATACGTCTGATTCAGGGAACACTCGGAGCACTGAGTGCTAGTGCATC
>NC_048422.1:21942454-22015940 GCF_013103735.1 Etheostoma cragini | reverse complement strand
CTCTAAAGATCTCCAAGAAGAGCAACACGTATACGTCTGATTCAGGGAACACTCGGAGCACTGAGTGCTAGTGCATCAATGGTTTTTAGGCTAATTCCTGATCATAAAACTCCCCCTAAGATAACATGGATTTCTTTTCTGTGACTTCTTCCATTTCTGTGAGGGAAAACATCCGAGAAGCGTTGAGCTTTCTAAGTTACTGCTGGTTTTAATTTTGTAAATACATTATTTTTGAACCCATCTTTAACAATTCAACTGATATGTAATGTGCTTTGCTCAATCAAAGGCTTCTGTAGTTTCATTTGACTTCATTGTTTTTTAAAGATGGTAGAAAGTTTACAAAGGATTTGAATATTTCTGTACGATATCATACAAACCCATTGATAAGAAAGTTTTGGAATGTTAGTTTTACAATGTTTTTGTTTGTGATTGCAGGCTGTCGAGAGATGTTATCTATAAATCAAAAGTAGGATTGTGTATATTGTCATGCAGGAATAATAGTTTTTTTGTTGAGTTCTAGCAAACACTATCAGTACTGCAGCTACAGAAGCAACCACTTTTAATAATTGTTTTATGCTGCAAGGAAGTTACTGAAAAAGTTGATGTAAATATATAACTATACTTCCCTGCTGGTTTTCGTCACACAGTTTGATTCTGAAACAGGTTTAAATATTGTATGCGGTATTGAAAAGGTCTTAAATGTATCTAACCTTGAACTGAAACTTTGTATTTGGTTATTGATATTCTCACAGGTGGTTGAAAAAGTCAAGCTGCTGAATGACTTTGTTTTATGTATTTATTTTTTATCTCTTTACAGTGTTGTGTTAAATATCTTTTTCCTTAGTTCTGTGTACATTTTTCTTTACTCTAGTGCCATGGCTTTGTTGACATAAGAGTTGTTTAACTGGGCTTTATCTCAGGTGTTCTCATGTCTGTTTAGAATGGAAAGACCTGGGAAAATAAATGTGATACCTAATGTAGGGGGATGACTGGCCTTATTTAGCAATATTTGGATGGTTGGATGTTTAATGATAGCCATGTGCTCATATCTCAGCACAGACAAACAAAAAGTAGTGTAAGACTAGTTGTAGTAAGGTGGTGTTATTAAGCCGTTAAAGGCGTTTTTGACCTGGGGGACAACACAAGGATTAACTGAGCTTTATCTTAGATGTTCTCAATGTCTGTTTAGAATGGGAAGACTGCCAAAAATGTGATACCTAAGGCAACGGGGAACGTAGGGGGATGACTGACCTTATTTAGGAGTGTTTGGGCGGTTGGATGTTTAATGGTAACCATGTGCTAATTTCTCAGCACAGACAACATGTGTAATGTGTTTACTTTCCTTATGGCCTTTGGCAGGGTGAGCAGCACTGTCATATCATACCACAGCTTCCTCCCCCATCTTCCATGGAGACAAAGAGTTGAAGTTCTTCTCTGTCTGGAGAGGTTAGAAGGTTATGTTGGACACTGACCTGACTGAGTGACACATGGGTAAAACTTCCTGAACTGACACAGCATGAGTTCATGAGGAGGAGATGTACTGCAGTAGGGGGGAGCCGGGACGATTGAAACATTCCGGTTTTGTCCGATTGCAATGATGATAGACAGACTTCCCTAGGTGAAAACACAGAGCATGTTAACCGTCTTCTATCAGCCAAATATCTCCCTGTTATTTCCTTTTATCACGGAGTTACAGCCGATAAACGCTTTTGATGGTCAAGAGTAAACTTCATTAGTGGTTACATTTTTTTTGATCATTATTGAGTGTTTTTCATTTAAAGATTTAACTGCATGCTTATTCAGTAGACCATTCAGTGTTCTCTACAACCTCAGACTTTCCTATTGAAAGGTTGTTTACATAGAAAGCAAAACAGGCTATAATTTCATATGTCTATGTCGGCATGGTTGAAACAGCAGTTTCAACTTTCCCCAACCTGGCTGTAACTCCATGGATTTTTAAGTAAATGCACAAATATCAGTTTTATCCAATTATTTATGGAGGTGAGACATGGTAAGGCCGAGGAAAATATATTTGGGCCTACCAGGTAGGGGGGGTCGAGTTTTCCCATGGAGACTGTCGGGCTGGGGCGTTATTTGGATGTCCAGTGGTCTAACCCACGTAAAACCTAGTGAAATTACATTTTCTTATACATTACATTACAATAGAAACATGATATAAATGAAAAAATCTACTGTTCTAGCTATAAAAATGGCAGAATCATCCACAATGCTTGATATTTCAATAACCGCTTCATACACGTTTCACGATGCCGGCAATTAGTTGTTAACAGACATCTAAATTAACACCTTTTGGAAGCACCATTCATATATTCTAAATACATTTTAAGTTTTGGGAAGTTTACATGACTTAAACTGTATGTTTCATTTGTCCCCCCGTGCTGTTTATTCTTCCCATCCAGGTAGGACAGATGAAACGCACGACCCACTTTTGCTGTAATAATTCCTGAACGGTTTTGTTCAAAGCTGAAAATGCTACTTTATTTGACAGATGACACGTGTAGGTTGCTAGTGACAACACATTAGCTTTTAGGGTGATTTGAGCGCTTTGTAAATTACATGTAATTAAAAAGTGTTTCAACAAGATACTAAGGGCTATAGTCCTGTTTAGGATTTTAACCCCCCCCCATGTTCAAGCACACATTACTCCATTTATGTTAGTCTCATGTCTATGAAGATTGTCCAGTGTATGTCTTAGTTGTTAAATATGTTAATGTTCATGCACATATCTGCATATTGTTAAGTTCGTTTAAAAGATAAAAGCAGTTGAAAGTGACAGGACGTTTCGTTTTTGCTTAGTCTATCTATCTATGCTGTGCTGTGCTGTGCTATGCTGTGCTATGCCGTGCTATGCTATCTAGGCTCTCTACCTATAGTGGCTGTTCTTCGTGGTTTCCAGCTCCATAGAAACCTCTGAAGGGACACAGACCGGAGTAAACCGGGCACGTAGGCGGGTCCCCGATGACGGCACAAACAGGTAGTCTCGGGGTGTGTCCCTCAAGCTTTCAGGTGTTTACCGACATATAAAAAGTTGTTGGAGGCATTCTGCAGAAGAGGTCTAACGCCGGGAGCGTTTGAAGGACACAGACATGGATTTAACTCGGTTATTGTCGCTGCTCATTTTTATTTTCTGCTGCTTTTCTGCTTCTCATGCTAACGCTACAGGTAAGACCGGAAGTCTCCCTGTGTGTATTGTATTGTGTCGAAAAGCGAGCTAGCTAACATGAAGACGTCATGAGACAATCCAGTCTCATTTCAAGAGATTAAAACAGACATTAGCAGTTTATATTAACCTACAATTTGAGAACAGTGTTGTCGTAATTTTGACGGAAATGGTCCGTTTCCAAGCTGCAGAAGTGTCGTATTATGAATATTACTGTACGGTATTTTATTGTGTAAAGTTCCTCTTAAACGGTAGCCTAACGTTACATTGCAATACAACGCTAGATTAGGCTAGTTGTAGTTATATTTATTAGGACTGCAACTAATAATTATTTTCAGTAGGCTATACGTCTCTGCCAATAATTTAGGCTATCTTTGACGTTTTAGCCTAAAAAGGATCAGGATAAAGTGAAAAAATGTCCAAAGTGACTGTCAGTCAGTATCAGTCTATAATGCTGTAAATCAGTGAGAAGCAACTAATCCTAATTTTTAAATATGCTAGACTATCAAGTACAAGGAAAGAATGACAAATGTCATCAAACATTTTTTAGTAATCTGTCTGACCAACATTTTCCTTATACCCAAAGAAAGGCTACTAGAAATTAGAGATAAGCAGCTGATCATCCCTTTATTCACTTAATATTGAGAAAGCTCTTTTAAGAAGCTAAGCTCAGGGAATATTCAACATTTTTTATCTTTTCATATTGTTCTAGGTAAAGGACGGGGATTCGTTGCGTATAAGGACCCTCTAAACTCAGACCAGTATGTTGTGGACCAGGCAACATCTGACACACTGAAGAGCAGTCTCACCACAGTCTTCCTCCCGATCGTCTACATCATCGTGTTTGCATTGGGACTTCCTGCCAACGGCATGGCCATCTGGGTGTTCCTCTTCCGAACCAAGAAGAAGCACCCGTCGTCCATCTACATGGCCAACCTAGCTCTGGCTGATCTGCTTTATGTCATTTGGATACCTTTTAAAATATCCTACCATTTAAATGGCAACAACTGGATCTACGGAGAGCCGCTGTGCAAAGTCCTTATGGGCTTCTTCTATGGAAACATGTATAGCTCCGTTCTTTTCATTGCCTGCCTGAGTGTGCAGAGGTACTGGGTGGTGGCTCACCCTCTGTCCCAACAGAGAAAGAACAACAAAGTGGCTGTGGGTGTCTGCGTGGCCATCTGGTCTTTCATCTGGCTCACCACCACGCCTCTGTACTTGTATGACCACACCGTCAAACTCAAAGACCCCAACGTCACAACCTGCCACGATGTCAACATCATAAAGGACCCACTGAATCCATTCCCTTCTGTGCAGCTCCCGTACTTCTACTTCATCGTCATGGGTCTGGTGGTGTTCCTCGTGCCCTGCGTAGTGATCATTGTGGCCTACGTTCTGTTACTCAGGGCTCTGGGGAACGGCTTGGAGAACAGCACTGCCGGAAAGAACCGCCGGAAAGCCGTGCTGCTGATTGTGATCGTTCTGGTGACTTTTCTAGTGTGCTTCATCCCCAGTAACATCATGCTGGTGATGCACTACTCTCTACTAAAAGATGGAGTGATAGATAATGGTTACGGCTTTTACATCTCCACATTATGCCTGGCCAGCCTCAACAGCTGCCTGGACCCGTTTATCTACTACTTTGTGTCGGAGGACTTCAGGAACCACGTAAAGAACACGCTGCTGTGCAGGAGCAGCAGGACTGTAGAGAGGATGAGGGTTTCATTCAGCTCCATGAAATACTCCAGGAAGAGCAAGACGTACACGTCGAGTAGTGGCAACACGCAGAGCAGCTCCTGTTAGAGACAAGATCAGTAAAGGGGAGCAACAACAAAAAGAACTCCTAATACCATATCCGGCCTGTGCTTGCTCTGGTTTACTGAAAATGTGGCAACGCACTCACGTTGTGGCACTGAGACACAGTACATAGGTCGGTAATAATGGACAAACGGCCAATCAGTCAGCCAGGTGACCTCAGCACATCATATAACCAAAGTTGAACTGTAAATGTGAAGATTACTGTGCAGGAATGAGAGCCGGAGAACATTTTAAAATGAATATGACTTCATCATGAACTGTTAAGTGTCCATGTGTGAAACATGACTGTGTTTTATTTTTCTGATAAACATGGAGAGAATGCCTCTTAAAGACTGCCTTTGATTTCTCTTGGCTGCACAAAATGTTGTCTTTTACCCAAGAATGTGACTAGTTGGTTCACTGCACTCCAGATCATTAAAAGCAATGAACGTCCATATGAAAAGAACAAAACTAGCGTGATGTGTTCAGAGGAAGGACACAAAAACAACAACAAAATATGTGTAGCTTTTGTCAAAACAACACACCCTTCTTAATGTCTACTTGTGTTTTTAGACTATCCTGTTTTTTGCCGTCCTTTTCAAGTGTTGACATAGTTTTGAGTGATGAGGAAAAAAGGTGTCCCTGTTACATAGTTTCTTAAATAAATAATAACAAAACAAGATGCAGTTTCTGTGATACTTCTTTGATAATACGTAACCAGTTACATTTTTCTGTGGTGTGAGTCTCTTCTTTGTCATCATGTAGCCTGAGATGAAATGTAGACTCATTGTCATCAATTACTCTCGTTTTTTTTTTACATGTTTTAGTTGTTAATCATACGGTTTTCTGAAGCAATGACAGAGTGTCTGAGTGAAGCGGGTTAAGGAATGTTTGTTGGTGAGCGTGATGAGGCATGTTGTCATGACCTGAACAGGTTGTCCTCCCACTAGTTTCAGTGTCGAGACGTTTCACCCATATAGAAACACAGAAAACATCCAAGAAATGCAGCTTGCTTTCCCATTTATGTTTATTTGATACACACAGTGCATTCCCTCTTTAGTTCTTAAACTCAGCCTTTCTCTGATTTAATTTTTTAACTTGAGGCTCATTCAGTCTGTGTTTTAGTCTTTGTATTTTCAGTACAAATCACCTCCCCTATACAACACATTTTCTTCGAAAAGACAATGTGCTGTCAACAAAGGAGTACTGTGAATTAAGGTGAATGCATGAATGCTCCTTGTCTTCCATCTCTAGATAAGAAGTCCGTAAACTGGTGTGTTTCCAGCAACAACCCCCACCCAAAGAGAGTCGTTACCCTCCCCCAGGTACGCACACACACTGAATTGTGACCGCTTCCTGTTTAATAACTGGTTCAGGTAGAGCTCCGGGATGCTTTAAAGAGGTAAATGGTTGTCGTGCTACAGTGTCATTTTACCTTTTGTCAGCGATCTGTGGAATAGCTTCATTTTACACGTTGGGGAAGGAGCCACTCCCTAGCCTTGTTACGTAGACACAGTTCACACTGTGACCTGGGTCAACATAAATGCTCATAAATCATGGTTTATCATTTAACTTTTTTTTTTTTTTTTAGACTATGCAACCTCTGCAGTGCACAAAAAATCTGTTGATTCTAGTCAAATTTAGCAGTGTTTTAGTGTTTTTAACATGCAGAATGCTTCATGATGAAAAAAGAAAAAGAAAAAAAGAGGCAACATTTTGAGTGGAATTATTTCTGCAGTTGCATACTCGTGTATGTGTGGCAGCTTGTGTTTTCCTATTAATTATGCAACACGTACAGTATGCTGTAGGGGTTGCTTGTGAATTACAACAATCCTGTAGCCACAAGGTAGACATATGCCAGAATAGGATTAAGGATATTTTTTAGATGTTTCTATAAGTCCTGGTAGATTGTAGAACGCATCACAGTTGTCAAACCTCACCAGATAGTCCTAAAAAATTATTGGTTGGAATAGGAAATAGCTGAAGTTGAAGATATTTCTGTCATTTTAAGATGGATAACCATGTGATTGCATGCACTTTAGAGATCCATGAACATTACTAGGCGTGGGGATAAAGTCATTTTAATTCACATCCGTTTTTCAGTCAATTGTACTAGAATAACTAACAGAGGCTTGGGGTTGTTGCATCATGGGAATGCAGTGATCCTACAATAAACCCGGCGTGTGGCAACAGGCTATTTCCTTGAAAACCAGAAACAGGCCAAACCAGTTCTGACTGTCAGTGTTGTGACCAGGTAAGTGGAAACAGAGAGGAGAGTGACAGTGTGGAACTAGATCACAGCCACAACACAGCTGCTCTGACCAGGGCTGGGAATGTTGTTTGTGTACACTGTTTACCAAAAAGGTTTTGAACCACTCACAGTAGCAGTTGGTTTTTCACGGTTTCTGACAACTCGCCAGTCAAAAAGTGTCGATCTCCAAATGCAACGTAATAGGGAGGAGAGTAAAGATGAAAAGCTACTAAAGCTTATTACCATATAAATGTACGGATAATATGTTGTTTTGTCATTCTTGAAAAACAATAATGACCTTGTAGTTGAAACAGGAGCCTCTTATAAGAATGCCAGTTCCTTCTATGGAGTCCGTTCATTTGCTTTCGGAGATCGACACTTTTGAAAGATGGCTGCGAGCGGAAACAACAACTGCTAAAGTGAGACGTTAAAACCTTTTTTTAGTAAATTCTGCTGTGTACACCAACAATGTTGTCAATGCTAGAGCTCATGTGTAGAGCCCCTGGTGATATTTGGAGCCAAGTCTCATGTTGTATCGAGCCTGTTACAAGCTTTAGGGAATGTTGGACCCAAATGCAGAGATTGACTGTAGGCAAGATAAAGCTTGAATATTTAATGAAGAAAATCCTTAAAACAAAAAGTGTCCAGCAAAAAACAGCAGGTAAAGAAATCTAGGAATACGAAAAACAGGAATCACTGCAACCAGGAACATAGAGACAAAACGGGAAGGCTGACCACATAGATACTCCAAACTGAAATAATGATCTGATACAGGACAAAGGCAACACAAAGACTAAATACAAAGGTTAACAAGATAACAAGAGGCAGGTGACACGAGACAATCACAAGGGCGGGAAAACGAAGGCAGGAATTGAACTGTACAAGACGGCACAGAAAACAAGACTATCACAATAAAACAGGAAACAGAACATATACAAGACAAGACCAAATGTAACACAATCACAAGACATGGCAGAAAACCAGGCTTAAGAAATTAAGACAGGAAACAGACTACCACAATAAGACAAAACATAACAGAGCCTTCTCAGTGTTTTAAAAATAGGGATTTTGATGCGATCAAAGCAGTGCCCTTCTAATTTAAAAGGCCGTTTGACTGAAAACAAGAATATGGTAACTCTTAAAAGTTGCAATTTTGTTCTAATTATGCTTTTAAACTAAAGTTTGACTCGGGTACATTCACAAAACAACCTTTAGGTTGCATTTTGGAGAGATTAACGCTTTAAATGAAACTTTTGAAGTAGTTTATTAATGTTCCTTGCCCGTTATGACTGACTGACTGGTAATAAAAGAAAGTTCTGTGAGAGTTTATCAACAATGATAGCAATCATATCACATCCATACGGGGTAAACAGCTGTTGTAACATTATAACATATATGTATTTATTAACACGCTCGTATTGTATCGCAGGGTATCAAAATCCGTATGGGGTAGGAACAAATGGTCTTGTAACAGCTCTAAAGTAACCGCATGTACTTTGTACAATATTGGGATACTTGTACCTAACTTGAGTATTTCCACTGGACGCTACTTTACTCTGCCACACTTCAGAGGGAAACATTGTTCTTTTTACTCCACAACATATATTTAAAATCTTTGGTTACTAGCTCCATCGCAGATTCAGATTATTAACACAAAATATGATTAAAAAAAAAAAGTATTTTTATGTATTATCACAGTTCAAATTACCGGGCAGTAAAGTTATTAAAATTAGCTACACCTTTACCAGCTGCGACATTAAAATGATACAAAAGTAAACATCAAACCAATAATATTTTATACTTTATATTGAAACGTGTCCTTGTGCGTTGTAAATTTATATACTTTTGGTACTTTAAGTATATTTTGGAGCTAATACTTTTGTACTTTTACTCAAGAATAACTTTAAATGACAATAATATCTATGTATGCATTTACATTTACACACACGGACTGAGAGACGGTTGCACCACTCTCAATGTTTGCTTTAATAATAGCTCCTTAGGCTACATGGTACTACTTCTTTCACTACTGACTCACTGCACTTCCTGTTTGGCATCATTATATCTGCCAGTGGTTCTCAAACCGTTTCACATCAAGGATCCCTATACGGACACAAAACAGATCATGGACCCCCATGTGAAACCGTTATGTCCCGGGGTCCCCTACCTGATCCAAATAGTCATACATTCTGTCATTGTGCTACTTATAGATGGAATTATAGTGAAAACAAGTCATTCTTTTTGTTGGGGACCCCCTGGTACCCTCTCAGGACCCCTAGAACCCTCTTTGAGAACCATTGATACATGCTACTGTACAAAAAGAAAAGTGTGTATCTTTTGCTGGACTGGAGTTAAATCTGTTAAAGTTAGTCATTGTGGAAGCTGCTGTTTGCTGGAGTTGGGCCATTTGAGCGTCCCCTCTCGGATGTGTTTTGGGACGAAGGTGTCCTCTGCTGGTTGGTTTGTTGAAGTGCAACTAATCCCACATACAAGTGAATAAACCCTATTTTCCAACACAACGGTTAAGTAATCACTACAGTAGAAATTTATTGGATTACCACATAATTTCTGCTTTAAAACTGCCACATATTTATACATTTGGCTTTATTCTAAAATGGGAAATAAATGTGAAAAATGTCTTGATTCTCACAGCATTCTCTATCGATCCAACATAGTAAGATGTTTTGAAGAATAACACCTGCTGCTCGAAATGGAAAGGCATGAGTAAAACATATTTTTTTATTTTCACAGTTGTGTCACAAAGGTATTGTCTTTTTGGGGAGTTTTTATTAAGGACACCTTTTGTAAGAGCATTTTGTCTCCAAAGAAATGGACAAATTAGTATTGCGCCCACGCATCATACTAGGGTGCAGCTAAAAGAGCGCTATTCATGTGTGTGAGTGAGAGGGTCAGAGCTGAGGAGCGAGAGAGGGACAATGTACGTGCTAACATGTTTGTAATCACTCTGATAGATCACACCATCTACTGTCATCAGATACTTAATTAAAGAGATCAAAACGTGAGAAATAACACAAAAACACCAAGACATTAACATAAATGAGAAATCTCTGTGAATAGGAGATACATGTACAACAGTACAGGGTAATCTATGTTATCATTGTACACAAAACAGAAGTAAAAGATAGTTCTTCTCAACAACTTACCGGAGAGTCAATGTTAGACTGATAATCAGCTCCTAAACAGTGAGAGAGCAGTGGAAGAAATCAAATAAAAAGGGTGAGTCAGTATAATAATATCAAAAAGACACGTGGTAGAGAAAGAAACAGGTTGTAACAAGTGTGTTAGAGTGAGTGTGGGTACAAAAGAGACACTTTGAGTCACAAAGCGACCGAGTCAATGAGAGACAAATTCAAGCTCTTTAGTCCTCTTTTGTCCCTTTAATCTCGCCTGGCTCCTCCGCAGCAGCGTGGCACAGGAGAGTTGGCACGTCGTGGGTGCCCCCGAGCCAGTCCCAGTGAGAGAAGAATGGGGCAAAGTTAGTGTTAGGCCGCTGGTGGTGAGCATCATGCTTGGGCGGACCACCCCATAGGCCAAAGGGCACCAGGTTGTGTATGGCCCACGGAAAGTCGTAGCCGCAGTGGTCCTCGGTGGAAATGTAGATGTTGAAGACCATGAAGCCCCATGTTGTGAGGCAATGGCACCGGAGCAGGATGGGGTCTACTGTAGCCCAAAATCCCAAGTTGAATAACTCACATCCAGACAGGTACTGGGTGACGAGGCTGAAGGGCTGGTTGTACTGGTGGTGCACGGCATGGACTGTGCGGTACAGCCACGGTATCCTGTGGTGCAGCAGGTGCCACAGGTAATACTGGAAGTCAAAGACCAGCGTGCAGCCCAGGATGCCCAGGAAGAAGCTCCGGAGAGTGGGTGCCTCACAGGGCAACGGGCTGGGCGGCCTCCACAGCCACTGTGCCACTGCAGCGGGAAAGATGTAAAGCAGATGGTTGTTCATGGTGACTCCCAGCGTATTCCAGATGTGGGGCCAGGTGACGGCTCTGTGAGGATGGAGCCTGTAGCGGTTAATGCAGGGCCAGGTGGGAGCCAGCAGGTCAAGAAGCGTGTAATGACCAACCACCAAGAAGTAGGTGGTGACGGAGAGTACCACGGGGCACAGAGGGCTTCTCAGGAGGTCATAGTGGTTCTGGTGGAGGTAGTCCCAGACGGGCTGCAGGACCAAGCCCCGGGCCTGGCCCCCGGTCATGTCCTCATCCGACACACAGGATAAAGTGCCACCTAACCTGCCTGTGGTCATCACTAACGTGGCTTTCTCTTCTCAAAGAAAGGCCGATTCGAGGGGATTATTGTTAAACTAGCCCCAGGAGTGAATGAGGGAAAGACCCAAACAGCTTCCTCGTATAGGTTAGGAAACAACAAATTGTCTGGTGATGTTGTGCCAAATTGGACAGGCGGACTGTCTTAGCCTTTTATATATGTGCAAGCCCCACCTCCACTCCCCCCTCCTACCCCCCTTTTTTTAAAAGAAGGCGCTCTGTAAAGGACCTTTTTCATGGGCACAAGGACGGCAGCCAGGATTCAAGAGCGGGGCCACAACAGCTCTCATTTTTTACCCAAATCATGGAGAGAGCACTTCCGTTAACTTGTGATTTTGAATTTATCAGAAAAAAACTACAGGAGCTGTGTGTTTTTTTAGCTGTTAACATCAATGCAATGAAAGAATGAAAGCATTACATAAGGCCTAATACATTAAGTTACATATTCACTGCTGCGTGTTAATAATCAGCCTGTTATGGTTTCTGCCTCACATTCAAACATCATCAGGCACATACAGTACTCATAACACACGCACACACACACGCATGCACGCACACAACAGGAGCCCAAATGAGTCATTAATCATAGAAAAGCTGTCAAATGAGAATGAATTGAAAAGCACTTTCTTTGATGCTGGACTGTAGTGGGCTCATTGCTCAGTTCGAGTTTGTTCACAGGAAAAAAAGAACCGGGGCAGCGACCACAGTTCTTGTTTCTATGGTGCGACACAATTATTTTGTAGAGAGCGGAGGTCTCACTAAATATTATTTGATACCATGTGCTTCATAGTCAGACATTAGGGTCATTTAACAAATGCGGTCCTACTGTTATCACTTTTGTTTCATTAGATTCTATCACAATAATCAACAGTGTGTCTACTTTCAAGAGAGAAGCAGTGAGAAACGAGGCTTCATTACAACACAGAGTTTTTACCACAGATATCAATGCAGCTGACATGACAAGAGACGTGACGCAAATATCTAATGATTTAATTATACTAACACAACCAATGTTACACAGTGAATCAGTACCTGTGGTGGAATGTATCTGTTTACATTTACTCAAGATATGTGCTTACGGTAAGTAAGCACAGTACTTGAGTACAGTAACTACTTTCTAGTAATTGTTTTCAATGTATTTTGCTTTTTACTTGTTCTCATCTCAGAGAGAAATATTGTACTTTTGACTTAATTAGATTCACTTTAAAACTTTAGTTACTGTGCAGATTTAGATTATTAATACAAAATACAAATGAGATGATAAATTGTGATGTATTATGGATGAAATAGCCCATAACCACGACCTTTCACTTCCGGGATTGCTCCATTGTCACAAGAAATTTGCTATAGGACTATGATGGGTACCTGCTCCTCAGATCTCTGCAGGGTAAATCCAGACAGCTAGCTAGACTATCTATCCAATCTGAGATTTCTTACGACTAAAACAACTTTTATTCCATACACATTTCACCAAAACAATATATAAAATATAAATAAATGCCAATAAACCAAAGTGTGTTTTTCTCCCATCCCGGAATGCTGTGTGGACTCTCCAGACCCTCCTGTGCAGAGCTGTGGAGAAAGGTCTGGCAAAGCAAGACTCTAGATTTAACTACTCAGCAGCATATAAAGTAATACGTTAGCTTCACTTTACTAGCTGCAACATTAAAGTGACGAACACATTAATGCATCACTAATTATGATCCAGTAATATATATTATTCTGAAATGGGCCACGATGCCTAATGAGTACTTGCTTTTTTTACTTTAAGTGTGTTTTGATGCCAATACTTTTGTACTTTTGCTTGAGTAACATTTTGAATGCTGTACTTTTACTTCAAGGTTCTTCCACCACTGATCAATACCCAATAATGTAACTTCAGGCAAACATTAATGCAACATGCTTTATTTCCTCATAACACAAAATGTTCCTTAGGCTTTCCAATTTCGGCACTTTCCATCTTGACTTTACCGTCCAGAGTTGTCTTCACCAAACAATAATACAAAAGGCAGAAACATGTCCAGCCGATCCCGGGTCTCACCAAAAAACAAAAACAAATAGATCAGACATATACGATTGAAAGGTCATTCTTAAAGGTCCCAGGGCATGAAAATTCAACTCTATGAGGTTTTTTAACATTTAAATGAGTTCTCCCAGCCTGCCATTAGAAAATGAAAGCTCAGATGGTCTGATCTGGAATCTTATGACCTCATAAGGGGCAAGGTTAACTCCTCTTTCTTTGCTTTGCCTGCCCAGAGAGAGCCCCCCCCCCTCTCTCAAAAGCTACAGAGCAAGAAATGGTACATCCTAAGGAACCCTCCTTGTGGGACTGGCTCTAGTGGCTGCAATTCTGAGGCTGTATTTTGGGAAAGAGTCTTCAGATACAATATTAGGGGACCACTAATGTCTACATAAAAGAGACTTCAGATACAGTATTAGGGGACCACTAATGTCTACATAAAAGAGACTTCAGATACAGTATTAGGGGACCACTAATGTCTACATAAAATAGACTTCAGATACAGTATTAGGGGACCACTAAGGTCTATATAAAAGAGACTTCAGATACAGTAGGCTATTAGGGGACCACTAAGGTCTATATAAAAGAGACTTCAGATACAGTATTAGGGGACCACTAATGTCTATATAAAAGAGACTTCAGATACAGTATTAGGGGACCACTAAGGTCTATATAAAAGAGACTTCAGATACAATATGAAGGGACCACTAAGGTCTATATAAAAAAGTCTTCAGATGCAATATTAGGGGACCACTAAGGTCTATATAAAAGAGACTTCAGATACAGTATTAGGGGACCACTAAGGTCTATATAAAAAAGTCTATAGATGCAATATTAGGGGACCACTAAGGTCTATGTAAAAAAGTCTTCAGATGCAGTATTAGGGGACCACTAAGGTCTATGTAAAAGCATGAAAAGAGTACCATGTCCTGGGACCTTTAACTTCAGAAAAGCAGTTGAGAAAACCATTTCACCACATGCTGTATGTTATAGCCATCCTGATGCTTTTAGTCATGTTGTAATGTTCATCAGCAGATTGAAGTTTGCCCTGTTGGAATTGTAGATGTTCACTTGTTGTCCACGTTGCCTCAAACGCTAAGATCCAAAACTATTCTTTACATTGGATACAGAAATGGAGAGGTACATTCACTTATGAAAAATATAATTTAATTATCAGTCTGTTTCTTTACATTTTTCAATGGTGCTTTGCAATTCATGTTTGTCAAGGAGAGGGACAAACAAAAATCAGCAAAGACAGAAGTGACAAACTTTGGAAGAGGAAGGATACAGTAGTATTGTGTGCAGTGTAAACAGTGTTGGGAAATACTAGATGTAGAGCAATAAAACACACATTGTGTCTCTAGCCCAGAGGACTAAGTATTGTTCAAATAGTTTAGACACCGCCAACGATACCAATAACGGGACTTTGACACCGGTTCCTAAAAGATACCTTTTTACCAATTTTATAAAACAAAATAAATTACAACATTACACATTACGGCACACACGTTATTACTAATTTTTCAGCTCCTACTACGTGAGCCCCGTCTCTGTGGGAAATGTTGAGATTTTCCTGCGGGTCTCTATGACATACGTTAGACAGCCATTCTGTACGATTATTGGCTTACTGTCGCTGATTCGGTTTCCTCATTTAGGTATTGAAATTTGGTATTGAATGACACATTTTTTCAATACCACGATACCTAAGAGGCAATTCGGTCGGTGCCTAAGAAGTATTGAATTCAGTACCCAGCCCTACTACAGTAGAGCAGCATGCTCACTGAGCAGATCAGACCTCAGCATGTGATCTGATGGCCTTGATCAGCCGTTAGAGGGCAGTATAAACCAAGCCTTCACCAAAGACAAAGTTTTAGATGACACTCAGTGAATGACGAAAAATCCTCTCAAGTGAATTTAAGTGCACCGATGATATTTATCTGTACTGTTCTTAGTCACTATACTGGTAACAGCGAGTGTAGCCCATTCATTAAAATATGTAAAGAGGCTGTGATTCAAAATCGCCCGAGGCCCGTGAGATTCCAAAGGTCAGTGATTCATTAACAACACTCACTCTATTTCCATCAGCTTCGAGCTCACCCTGAGGAATAACTCAAAGTCACAGAAGTAAAAATAACCTTCTTTAAAAGTATATGATGTGGTAAGTATCACCTAAACGTCCCACACTCACACAACTAAACAGAAAAGAGGAAATCCAGGCAGAGACACCGCCACATAAGTGATGATTGAGAGGGAATATTTGTGTATTAGTCTACACACTGTTTTTATGGATACTACTGCATAGTATACCTTTAAATAGTAGTTATAAAAGAGTTGCAAATATTGTCTATAAACAGGGGAGTCACACTCAGTTTCATTAAGGGCCACACTGGAAAATGAGAATCACACCAAGGGCTAGACATGTAGGGTTTATTAACATGCTTTTGTTGAAGAGAAAAAGTCAAATATTATATTATATTATATTATTATAAAATACTATGTCTCTTAGTCTTCTCTGTTTTAGTTTGCTTGACATGAAGCCCTAAAAACAGTCAGCAGGAAACTTCCTGAGTCATTGTAGAGTTTAGGTCTTGAAATGAAATTGCATTTTTAAAAGCAGCTATCACACAGCAGACTCCCAACAACCTGTTTCACTGCCTAAATATGAAAACTCTGCTTCTGTGGGCGTCTCGAAGTCTGTAAATGGATATGCCGACCGGATCAAAATTTCTGATGTGGCTGGATGTTGCCTGCGGGTCTTGAGTTTGAAACATTTATTAAGCAATGGTTGATGACAATGATCAAAATTGGCATTTGGGGTTATAAGGTGAGATATATCATGTTTATGAATTATTTGTATGATTTGTTCATGAACCCATGCTAAAGTTGACTAAAAAGAGGAATAAAAAATCATCACCAATTTCCTTTGTGAATGAATAATGTATCATGTATAAACAAATGTTCTTCCTTAAACAAAAAAGGTTACATAAGTGCACACACCCCTATGTTAAATTCCCATAGAGGCAGGCAGAGTTTTATTATTAAAGGCCAGTTATTTCATGAATCCAGGATACTATGCATCCTGATAAAGTTCCCTTGGCCTCTGGAATTAAAATACCCCCCCCCATCATCACATAACCTTCATCATACATAGAGATTGGCATGCTTTTATTTAACTTAGTCTAATAGCTGGTTTGATTTGGATTGAGAGATGAAAAAGAGGAAAGTGGTGTCCCTAAAGGTTGGATATTTCCAAATTTTCTTTTTTTAATTAAGGCATTAAGAACTATTTCAAAAAGTTTAATTTTTTTAACTTCTTTTTAGTCAACTTTAGGATGGGTTCATTAACTTATGAGCCCCACTGGATACTTACATATAGATACTGTAAGATGTCTTCCCATTTATAATTTTATTCATTGCTGTCTATGTGAGTGGATCTCTTGAGTTTGTCATGTGATCTGTACATCTTACACTGGGTAGCAGTAGCTCAGTCCTACAGAGTTGGGTTGGGAACTGAAGAGTTGCCACTTCACCTGGGTACTGTCAGGTTTTCTTGAGCAAGGCCTGTGTGTAGTGATTACTAACAAAACAAAGTGTACAATGTAATTTCTCCACTGGGGATCAGTAAACAGTATTAATTAAATTATATCATGGATCTAAGTCAGATGTGGCCACAGTGTCTTGTTGGAGCTGTGTGTTTATGTGTTGAAAAAGTTTGTTGGTTGGATACGGGTGACCGGACCCAGTTCTTACCTCTGCTAATGAGGTCCAGTTTGTCTGTCTGCCGGATTAGAGACAAACTACCGGCCTGACTTTCATGTAACTTGGTGGAAAGGTCTAGCATGGGCCAAGAAAGAAAGCATTCAAATTTGGGATAGATTCAAACTATTTTTCCTACGGGCATAAGGAAACCGTGGCGTAGCATGACTTTTCCACTAGGAGGGGCTACAGATTTATGTTTGAAGCCACAGACAACCTCAGCGGTGACATTTGGATGCTGAAGATTTCAGTTTTTGATGTTCGATTGATTATCACCTTATATTTTATTAGTGTTAACAAGTGTCATTCTCACATTGTGCTTTGTGCAATAGGTTTCCTAGTGATCCTGACTGCTAGTGCTAATAGTTTTTGGAAATATCTGCAGTTGCAGATTTGTGTATTACAGATAAACTATTGGCTTTAGGGGGGTTTGGTGCTGTCTCAGAGCCCTTATGGTTCTTTCTGTGTTAGCAACTGGCAGAATAGGTAAAATAACTGAGAACTGGCACTCTACACATCACTAACATGCACCGCTTGGTGTCTGAAAACACAATGACAAGATGTGATTTATACAGATTGTATAAAATATGTGAGGGAGAGGAAACATCTGTTGAGGTGTGAACCCCCAAACTGCTACAGGGGCCCCGTATCATTGCTGACACTGCGCAACTCCTTTAACAAATGCATGTGAGTTTTGTATGTACAAAAAAAGGGATTCGCACAAAAGACACATTTTCAACTACCAATAGGCTTGTGTACATTGTGTAGATTGACAAATACATTTTTATTTATTTTATTTTAAAGAATCATGTCCAATGCCAATGTGGAGAAAAATGACTTCTTCACACACACACACACACACACACACACACACACACACACACACACGCACACACACACACACTCACACAAGTGAAAAATTCAGTCACTGAAGATCAGACAGTGAGAAATCCTCCAGCGGCTGTTTACATAGATCCTGACAGGGTGAGAGCCACAACGAGGGTGACACATTGGACTACACTTTACTTGAACTTCTACATACAGTATTTAGTAGTTGTAACCACTGTATCCACTATGTCAACTCTTCATACAAATAATGACATTTATTCATACAGTATAGACAATGCTTCATTTTCGGGATTGTTCAGGAAATTCCGCCTGGTGTCACACATTTTGGCCGGATGTCCATCACCTTCCGCTCTCTTTGTCTTGGCATTTCAAACTAGACTTCTGAGGACTATGATTAACTGCTCCTCAGATCTCTGCAGGGTAAATCCAGACCGCTAGCTAGACTATCTGTCCAATCTGACGTTTCTGTGAAACAACTTTTGAACATCGTCATGTTCCACCAAAACAAGTTCCTTCCTGAGGCTGTTTAGCAGAGTCACCGCTGTCCGGCGAAATATACCGGCCACGACGATTGTGATTGGTTTAAAGAAATGCCAATAAACCACAACCCGTTTGTCTCCCATCCCGGAATACTGTGTAAACTAGCCAGACCCTCCTATGCAGCGCTGTGGAGGAGGGTCTGGCAATGCGTGACTGCACAACGACTAATTCAGTTGTTATATATGCAACAGAAATGGATGTGTGGATAGCGATGATGAGCTGTGGAAATGGCAGCTTCACCTTGACTGTTTTCTCCTGAGTATATTTCTTTCTCTAAGGCTGTGTGGCAGCATGTGTGAACACCAGTAAAGGTATGAAAGGAACAAGGAGCAGAATCATGTCAAGGCTCATCAACAAGTGCCGGTCTACATCTGCTCCTACAGAGCCTCCAGTCTTGAGTATAAAGTCAGTGTGAGACATCCGCAGGTTTGATCTCACACATGGGAAAAGTGTCTGCAGTGCCTCACCTGTCCTGCAGGAGGCAGGGTCATTAACCTAATGTGGTGGCACCTGTTGGATCCAACAAGGTTAGAAATGCCTCCCACTTCTCTTTCTTTCGCTCACTCGCTCTCTCTTTCTCTCTCTCTCTCTCCTGGGTTCCACATCTCAGGTATTGTTTGACAGCTTGCTGCCTTTAACTCTAACACACTCATTCCTCACTCAACCGCACACCACATGTTGATCTTTTGCAAAGAGTTGTTTATTTCTAGCAAAACACATTTTTAACTTTGACTTGGCTTGTCTCCCCTCCTTGTCAAATACATTGAGCTGTTAGTTACAGGCTGTACTTGCGTGCTACAGCAAACCTTGAGCTAAATGCTAACATTAGCATGCTAAAATGCTGATGTTCAGTGGGTGAAATGTTTACCATGTTCACCATCTTAGTTTAGCATGTTAGCATGCTAACATTAGCTAATTAGCAGTGAACACAAAGAGCAGCGGATACTGATGCACCCAAATTCATGGCAATATATACAATAGTTGTCGAGCTATGTCCACAAAACGTCAAATGTTAACCTCATGAAGCGCTAGAGGAAAAGTCAGAGGAACACCTAAGTCAATAAATGGATTAGGAGCTAAATACGTTTCTGATCTGCTACTACACTATGACCCCCCCCAGACCAGGTCATCTGGGACAGGTCTACTTTCTGTTCCCAGAGTCAGAACTAAACAGGGGGAAGCACCGTTCAGTTTCTATGCTCCTCATATCTGGAACAAACTCTCAGTTCAAACTCTCAGAAACCTTCAGGTCCGCTGCTACTCCCAGTTCTTTTAAATCAAGGCTGAAGAGCTTTCTTTTGGATGTTGCCTTTCTCTAAATGGTTGTTCATTTCTTTAATGTTTAATTTCTTATGCTGCACTGTAACTTTTAGTCTTGTGTTCGATCTGTTTAAAAAAAAAAAGGTTGAACTGTTTTTGGGTTAAGCACTTTGAATTGCCCTGTTTGCTGAAATGTGCTATACAAATAAAGCTGCCTTGCCAGTTGTGTGGAAACCACCAACATCTATACAAAATGTAATTGCAAATAGATATTGGGCATTTCTATTGTGGACCGATTAAATATGACCAAAATATGCCAAACATAGAGTCGTGCCGCTTGAATTTGAATAGCCACGAAGTATCAATGCTTATAGTGTGACGATAAATGTCGCTCAGTGGTGTTTTAAGCCCCCAACGTCCCCTTCGAGACAGCGCTGCGTCTGTTGATTTCAAGGCACCTAACCCTGACCTTAACCCCAACCCTACCATGGAACCATAACCATTGCATAATTCCAGGAAGCGCTGCTTGGAAGGAGACGTTGGGGGATAAAAACGCAAATAAACATAAATGTCTTGATTCCATGCAGGTAAATGAAAGCCTCGAAGCAACAGATGTCCAAGGACCGAGGAGAGATGCACAGTATAGATGCAAGCCAGGGGATTAATTTGTATTTTAAAATGACAATTTAAAACAAAGTTATACTGGACTGCTTTTAACAGTCACTCTAAATTTGTTGTATCCTAGTTTACACGTTTTAGTCTGTTTTCTTTTTGCCTTTCACATATTCTCTTAACATTCTTAAAATCTGCTGCCTCTGTCTTCATTGCTCGGATGATTGCTTGGTTAGGAGTTTGGCTTCACATTTAAAGGCTCAGGTGCGAACACAATGCGAACATCATCTCCTGTTGTCTTTGCAGTAACCTTCGATATGCTGCAGAGGACCTGAGGGTGCACGAGGGGAGATAAAATGATTCATCTTCTGTCATGAAGGTAGGCATGCATTTGTTTTATTCCTTAAAGACAGTGTGCAGGGCTTTAACATACCTGCATCACAAATGTAGTACGGGTCTCAGTTTTGTCTCAAAAACTTTAAATGTATCCCTATGAAAAAATGTCAGGAGTGAGATGTTGTATTTTTTTGAGCGGGGTAGACATGTATGACTGAGATAAATATTGTAAACGCTTTTGCTCCTGTGTATAATAGGCTGTGCCCTGAAATCAATACCTGTTCTGATATCTAAAATAAGTGTTTGGTTTGGTGTCAGTGGTTTTAATGGATAACCTCCCTGCGCAACACTTACTATTAGCAGCTGTGAGGGGAATCTGTGTCAACACCTTTTTAATAAATGGAAACTTATTTTCTCTGTGGCTGCAAGTGGAAGAAAAAGTTGCAGGTGCACCTGACAACTACCATCCCTCTGGTGTTGTCTTTGGGGGCTGAGGGCTGAATGGAGTGTTATTCTCCACTGTCAGTTATGACACAGTGACAGAGGAGGGGCTCTCATGTGTGAGAGTGGCCGTCGGACACAAAATGACAAAGAATGAAAGCTGCTGTGGCTAAAAATAAACCCCCGTGTTGAGAACATGACAAATTCCAGTCACAAGGTGAGACTAAGACAATGGTGTCCTGCTGGCAATGAAAGCAAGTCACTACATGTTTGATTCATTTCATTGATGCGAAGTGACACCAGAGGCTTCTTGGGAGGAAAACGTTTGAAACTGAAATTCAATGGAAAATATATAAGAGGCATGCCTGGGCAAGCCTGTCTCCCTAGTATTAACCGTTTTTATTTTATTCTTGCAGTACAGGATATTCACTTGTATTTATATACCATTTTATAGTTCTTTTCAGGCAGTCGCATCACTTGGTTAAGGAAGGATCGTGGTCTTGATGCATGAGAAACATGTTATCTTAATGAACCAAAATCACTTTCTTTCCCTAACCAAAGTGCTTTTGATGCCTAAACTTAACACACACAATCTCTGGCCATCTCTGGTGCCTGTGACATGTGACATTTGACATCTGAAATGGGTGGTACTGACTTGGTGCTGCAAAGTTGGGATACATTATCTGTTTACAAAGTAGACTTGGATTACATACTTTAACAAGTCTGATTACTCTTTACTTCTGTGCTGATTTGAATTCATTCGTCTTGTACATGTAACATCAAGCTTCAGGGGGGAAATGGTCCAAACTGGCGCAGCAGAGGTCAGAAAAACCCCGACTGGTAGTCCCTGATATGGGTCAAGCTGACAACATTGTCATAATCATTGGTCACAAGCTCCTTCCAAGCAACGGAGTACATTTTAGAGGACAAGTAAATGACTTCAGTCCTGATAATATTTTAACCGGAATCTTTTACTTGTTATGTCACTGCCTTCAGATTACACCCAGTGATGATTGTTAGCACTCTTAGGTCAGCCTGAACTTAACACTGAACCTAACCTCAACAATTATTAATGTCTGTGACATTGGTTCATTTTTGGATGGTTCTCTGTGACAACTGAGGAGGTGGAGGAAGTAGTCAGACTCTATTTTAAGTAGGGACCAGTGTTGGGCAAGTTACTTCCAAAATATAATCATTATAGATTACTTGTTACTGTCATTTGAGTGTAATTAGTCATATTACAATATTGTCAATATAATGTATTTGAATTGTAATGCTTTACACTACTTTTGTATAAATTTTGAGTTACTTTCACCAAAATAACAGTTAATAAAAGTAAATGTAAATGTGCTGTATTTATATAGCGCTTTTCCAGTCTTAACAACTAATCAAAGCGCTTTTACATCTACAGGAAACATTCACCATTCACACACATTCATACACTGTGGCCGGGGCTGCCGTACAAGGTGCCACCTGCTCATCAGATAAGCTCACACACATTCACACTCCGATGCGCAGCACCGGGGGCAACTCGGGGTTCAGTGTCTTGCCCAAGAACACTTCGACAATGACTGCAGGGGCGGGGATCGAACCACCAACCTTCCGATTGGCAGGCAACCGCTCTACCACTGAGCCACAGCCGCCCCCAAGTTTGACTTGGTAAGTACAGTAGCTTGGGAATTTCCCCACCGTATCAACAAAGTCTCATCTTTATTTACTTTAATACACCATTGATTATTCATAATATTTATTAAAGTTAATATGAATATGCAAAATAACGAAATCAATAAAAATAGATGTAAAATGTACAATAGGCAATTAAGAAAAAATGAAAATACTCAAAAGCACCTTACAGTTTTCACGACTGATAAAAGGCAATGATATCTACGTGTAGAAAGCCTAAACATTAATTCCCGACATGACACACTGCTGTCCGCGCTGCTGTACCACCACCTGTTGGGACACAGATGTTGTCCACACCGTCTCTGGTTCTGGCTCTGACCCCTGAACAGACGGGGGACGGCTTGCTTCAACGAAGTGTAACGTTTCGTGGTGTTGGGAAATTCTTTAAAAACAAAAACATGAAATGTTGCGTTGTAGCTTTCGTCACTGAGATCGTAATGGGTATAATATTCCCCAAATTGTATTAGTAATAAGTTATATTGCTGCGTTACAGCAAAAACAACTACGTTACTGTAATTGTATTACCTTTGTAACGCGTTACTCCCAACACCGGTAGTGACACTACCACAATGTAAAATATGCTCTATACAAATAAAGTCAAAGTGCTACTTAGATTAAATCTATGATGCATAGTTTCTGTCTCCCCCATGAGGAATTCTAATGACAAAAACGGACTCATCCACATGATCCAAGCCTTCAATGAGCGTGCACCACCCCCACCTCTCTTCCACACAGCTGCTAGTAGCCAAGGAGGATTATAAACAAAACAAAAAAAATATGATGGACTCTTTGGAAAAGGTAACTTATCTTCTGCCCTTGTAGCCAGGTGACACAATCTACTGAACATAGTCATACTGAGAAATCCAGAGAGTTGTTCGGAGCTGATGGTCTTAGTTAGCTTTGTAGTAACTCATTTGGCAACGGCTTGAATCTAACGGAGGTTCATTGTTAACAAAAGGATTCACACTAATGCTTTAAAGTAGACAAGTATCAGCAAAACGCAATTAATGTATGAGTAAGTAAAAGTGCTCGCTGTGCAGAGTGTCTGTGACTGTTACACTACTATTTGAATATCATAACTGATCCATTAACATGCAGTGGCATTTTAACTTATCTGGCTGTGGTGTAGCTGATGCGTATTTTATATGATGTTGGGTAGCTTCATTCACTGTATTGCACCTAGGAGGGCTTGTTTTCTTCAGAGGTGTCAAATTTATTCACATTCATTACTCCGGTAGAAGTATAGACACTAGGGTTTAAAAAAAAAAAAAAACTCAAGCTTTTTACTTTAAATATCAGTTTGCTTTTTTCTAATTAGACAGAGTCTCGGAAGCTTGTGGTACTTGCGTGCGCAGAGCTTGCAGCACATTTTAAAGGAGGTGTTTTTGCATCCAACCACTTTAGAATTCTGCCAGGTACTGCCAGGGATGTAGAAGGAGCTACCAGTCTTCTCGCTGGTGCTTGGTTGCGACGTTTCGCTCAAATTCTCTTAAGTCTCTGCCACAGACATCTTTTGTAATATGCTACACACGTATGCTATTTCCTTTGCTGGAGTGTGACGTGATTTGTGTCGTGTGCAGATGTGATGGATCGCGTTCAAACCAGTAGGGTACTGGAATGGTATAGGTTTATACTTCTCCTCCAACCACAATCAAATTCACTCCATCCGGATGGTGAGATTTACAGTGGGGCCAAAAAGTATTTAGTCAGCCGCTGATTGTGCAAGTTCTCCAACTGGAATTTCTTTTGTGATGACAAGCTGGAATGAAAACAAGCTGAACTGAAATAGGAGTAAGCCATTTAAAAAATATAAGGAATAGAAAGTACAGATTCCATGAAAATGTTAGGAGTAAAAGTACAATGTCTGCTGTAAAATAATGACTCCAGTGAAGTGTAGATACCCAAAATGTCTACTTAGGTAAGGTAACGAAGTATTACTTGACACCTCTGTTTTCTTGCACCTTGGACACCGTAGGGGTACTTTATCATGATTTATCTGCTATAGGGGCAGTAAAGAGCACTTCTACATACATGTATTCATTCATAAACCCTTGAAGGACTACATGTAGAGTATACATTTTTGTACAGTTAGAAGTGCTGCGACAAGTGATTTATTTCTGATTTCCTTTTTTTTTTTTTTTTGAAAACTGATGCTGTTGACTTAACACCCAAAAAAAATAATGTTTAACCCATGTCTAAAAGTTTCACTTAGCACGACAGAAATAACTATGATGACTCACAAATGAAAACTGAATTTTCTGCAATTTCTTGCATATCTGGAGTGATGACATACTTTAGTTAAAAAGATGTTGCAAAGAAAACAGTCGGCTATTTATCAATTAATATAAAAAATGAACACGTCATTTTTGACCCATGTGGTGCATTAAAAGGTTAGTAACATGTTGCCTCAGAGGGTTAAGATGACTACAAGTAGATTTCCTTAACAGGTCTTAACCCATCCTGTGAAGTACTTCAGAGGACTGGAGTCACTTCAGGGACGTAAGTGTTGCAGACGTGTGTTAAAAGACCCACGCATGGCCCTGAGTCTGATGAATCCCCACGGGGGCTCCAGGGTCACACTGAGGCATGTTTTGTTTTCCACTTTGATTAAATTCTGGAAAGAAAGATGGTTACCATGGGCATCTCACCTGTGGAATTAATTATCGGCACAAAGAGGAAGGCTCACTTAGCTTCTCCTCATTTCCTCATAAACAAGCTGTGTCGCAGCGTCTCACCTTACAGTTGTTCGGGACTCTAACCAGGTAAGAACACCTCTCCCGTAGTGTTTTCTTTTGTACTCTTATGGAAGTAACATTCATTGTATTTCATGAGTAAATCATGACGCGTTTTCATTGCCAGAAAGCTGCAAGAGTTCTCATCCTTCCAGCAGAATGCCGAGCCAGCTCGAGGGTGCAATGAGTGCACTGATAACGGTTTTCTACAACTACTCTGGACACGATGGAGACAAATACAAGCTCAACAAGGGCGAGTTAAAGGAACTCCTCAACGCAGAGCTCACTGACTTCCTCATGGTAATGTACACTACATGCATGATCATGTTTTTCATTTGTCTATTTAAATAGAAGTTGTCACATCACGAAGTAGAATTTTCTGATTGTTTGCTAAGCTTTCAGTCGCATTGAATAGAGAAAAGTCTTCCCAAAAGGTAACACATAAACCGTGATCAGCTCAGTAGGAACCAATGTGTGTGTTAAACAGAAAAGTCAATGTGGCGTTCAGACGGACCAGAACATACAGTCTTGTTACTGGAGCATCTGCAGGGAGAGTTTCAGGACTTTATGAAACACATTGCAGACTGCTTTGTCCAATTTAAAACGCTGTAAACGCTTTATTCCATGGTGGCTGACGATAACAGTTCATTTATTAGCTGTTATTTCAAGTGGCTGGAATATTTGTTTAAAACTGAATGATGTTAAGTTTGCCATAAAATATGGCCAATTGTTTTTTAATGAATCCTTTTTTTTCCTCAAGGAACTTGAATTTCTTATACATTGCTTAAAATATAGCTTTGTTTTGAATGTCGTATATGTTAAAATAGGCAAGAGCAGAACATGTTAACTGTTTTTATCAGTCAAGCACTCATTTTTTTGCAATATTTATGGATAGACGTGTGAATGCAGACTCATTGACAGACCTCCACTGACCCTAGCACCGCCGGTGATTGAGAACATGGTGCACCAAAGTGTGACCTTTTACATCTCCCTCCTTTCCTCAATGGATGTGTATTGACCAATAATAATAGTTATGGCAATTTACTTATTCCGGATCTTTGCATGGCCCTTGTCTGAGGGAATTGTTTTCTCCTTGATCGCTGTCCTGCTGGTGGCTCTCACATCCCAGCAATGTGTGTAACAAAGTGTGTGTGTGGAGAGGGAGACAGATGATGATAGCGGCTTGCATGAGCCTGCGATTCCAAATGATTGAGACCAACACAATGACTGACTTCTTGTGCTCCCTCATGCGGACGTGAAGCCTCAGGTGCTCACACATCATCATCATCATCACCATCAGTGGCCCATATCGCCTCCTAAAATAGACATGATGTCATCACAAGCCCTCGGGCTGCAGGCACCTCTGAGAATAGACGCAACCACAGCGTAACATTCACCCTCGGTTTCCTCTGACAGAAAACATTGACACTTCCCAAAAAGGAGTGGGTAGTATTAAAAAGATAATGTTTGGACTGAAAATCCAGAAAGCAGAGGAAAAGAGAGCTTTTATTTTTATTTGTTTCTATATTTTTTGATTATTTCAGTTTAGCTAAAGTTGTCCCTCGGTTCAAAGTTGGAAATTTGATATTTAGATTTTTTTATTTATTAAAGTTTTACTAGTTTTATTTAGTTATATTTAACTTTAAATATATTATTATTAAATATATAACATTTGGACACACTTATTTTTCAAGTCATTGTGAAGTCTCACTGACTCTCAAAACCATGTATCTCAGTTTGTTTTTTCAGATCAACTGAACTGATTCTCCTACTTTGAAATTTAAATAAACCACATTCAAAAAATGAACATAAAAACATTATTACATTTTACTTTATTTAAAAATACGTTGCCAACAAGGCTAAATGAAAAACATGTACAGTTGATGTTTTGGAGATACCTTGTTTTCACAGAGCAATGTAGCTACTGTAAGTAATTAAACGAAAACAAAATTTATTTTTTGGCTCATGTTTTTTCGGGTATAAACATAGAAATATTTGTACTTTACAGTCTGAAACAGACACTACCTTTTTTTTTTTTTTTTTTTTTTTTTAATTTATGACTCACTATATAAACAGGTATGTTACTGTGAAACAGGGCTTTTGTTAGAAAGGAGAAAGCATCAAGGTGATATAAGTGAATGAAAATGTAATCCTACAGATTTTGTTCTGAATTTATTTACTGATAAGTAATGCAGGATTTAATGTCTTCTCACGTCCCAGTCATACTGCCAACTTTATTTATTTACCATTATTTTATTTGTTTTCCTTTATTTAGCACATCAAATTAATTTGTACACAATTATAAATCCATCCCATAAAAAACATTTGCAAGGAAGACAAGAGCTCTCAAAGTGGCTTACAAAGTATCTCCCTTTAACATAGAGTATGATTACAGTTTAATATGAAACCACAAAGTAAAAAAGAAACCAAATTACAGAACAAAATATACACCAATATTACTTTTATTTATGTCATTTTCACACTTTCAAATGTAGCTTTGACCCTTTTAACCATCAAAAGTCAAAATGACATTCACACTGTGCAGCTGAGGAGCTATCTTTCTAATTTAAAAATTAAAAATCTCTCAAATAAGTCAGCCCTCACTGTAATTGCCGAAAAATGTTAACTCTAATGAGGTTCCACGACGTAAAGATCACCGGCGCCTCGGAGGTTGGAGGGTGTAAAAGTGAAAGCCACGTCTTGTTTCTGGCTCTTGGAGTAAATGAGCAAAAGCAATAAATGCCGTGTGTGTGATCAGCTGCTGCTCACGGCTCATTTAGCAGCAACATCTTTGCTCTCAATTGGACACGGACGGCTTTTTGCCTTAAGTCCACATGAAGCAATTGTGGTTGTGACTCATCCTACACGGAAAGACTGATGTTTCCCATATTACAACCTAAATCTATGTGTTTAAGGTATTTTAAGTGCTCTAACAGGGATCTGAAGTGACAATGCTATTGGCTACAAGGCAACGTTCTACAGAAGAATCATTACGAGAATAAAAGCTAGAAAAAGTCCCATATGTTGCGTTAATATTCTCTTTTTATTTTTGCTTTTCAGTCTCAGAAGGATCCGATGCTCGTGGAGAAAATCATGAAGGACCTGGACTCGAACAAAGACAACGAAGTGGATTTTAATGAGTTTGTCGTGTTGGTGGCCGCCCTGACTGTTGCCTGCAATGACTTCTTCCAAGAGCAGCAGAAGAAAGCCAAGTAGATGTCTGTAGAACACCAACTGTAAATCTTAAATTGTTTAAAAATTCTATGCCATTAAAAAACAATACAGTAAATGCAACAGCAGTTGAATCCTTTGTTTTTTGCATCACCAACTGAACAGAATTGTGAATGTATTATTTATGAATGAAGACACTCTGTTGTATTGTCACCGATTTAAAAAAACTAAAACTCTTAAACGACTTTGTGATCTCACACCATGCTTTTTTTCTGATCCAAATTATAGTCATTTTTACAATCTAGTGATGTTAATACAAAAGAAATGTTTATGGTGTTGTCATTGTCACCTGTTTTATTGTGTTTGTATCATAGACTGTAGCCACCATGGCGTTTTGGATTTAGTTTGGCTTTACGGCCATCGTCATATTGTTTTTTTGGTAATTGATAGTGATATTTGGACAAGAAGTTGGAGCTAGTTATAACATTTATATAGCTAGCTAGCTTGGTTAGCAATGTGCAACCGTAACTCTTTAATGGATGATTGGGGTGCTAATTGTGGCTAGCAACATAGCAGGCTAAAAACACAATTTACCGGAAGAATTAATAACTGGCTCACAGAGTTTAAGGCAGTGCATAAGCAACTTTCATGAACTGACTAGCACTGACAGTGAGAGGGTCAAGTTCAAAGATGAGAACACCCAAAACAAGTTCATTACCATTTTAATGTGCACACAGCAGTGTTGTAGTCAAGACCACCTCAACTGAGACCAAGTCATTTGGTCACCACTAACATAGTGTGTGTGCGTATATACACAACTAGCTAATACTGTATATACTGTAGCCAATATTTGCTAAATCACTGTGGGTGAGGGGTGACGAGATTTCTGAAGAGTTTTGGTACAGAGGGCAGGTTCAACACATTAGCTAGAAAGCTAGCTAGCTTTGCTAGCGTCATTTACACTTAGCTTACCTTTCTTTATGCTTCCGTACTTGGTGCAGATATAAAATGAAGGTGCAACATGGTCCCAGCTGTGTCGGTTAGCGTCACTTTGCAGAATTTACACACTGCTATGTTTTCTTTCAGATGTTTTGCAAATAAACTCTTTAAAAAATGCAATAAATAAAACGTTAAACGGAGCGGGGAACAGCGGTTAACAGTAACACATTTTAAACTGGGAAAGAGTCAAGTTATTGGTTGCATTTGGAGCAGAAAGTTTTACATCCAATCACAGACATGATGTTAAAGTGCCCCTATTGTGAAAAGAAAATCACTTTTTCTGGGATTTGGGGTGTTATTTTCTGTGTGTGGTGCTTCCGCACGCATACAAACTTGGAAAAAAACTATCCATACTGTTTTGAGTGAGATACGGTTTTTGAATGTCTTCAGTCTCCGGGGTGACCTGTTTAAAATCTGCACGGCCTCTCTACGTAACTAGCCAAGACGAGTTGGCTAACAAAGCATATGCTAGCATGCTACTGGAAAGTAACGAAGTACATTTACTCCACTACTTTACTTAAGTAAAAATTTGAGGTACTTGCACTTTACTTGAGTTTTTGTCTTTTCTTGCTACTTTCAACTTCACTAAATTTCAGAGATAAATATAACAGCCTACAAAGTCATCTGAAATTATTAGCAGATGAAACACATTAATTGACAGACCTGTTTGGATCGTTTCCAAATTGTTCCCAAAATTTGAGGATTTTTCAGCATCGAGCACTTTCACTTTTAATACTTTAAGTATATTTTCCTGAAGATAGTTGAATTAAGTTACATTTTCAATGCACACATTTTACTTGTGACAGAGTTTTTACAGTGTGCCATTAGTACTTCTTAAGTAAAGGATCTGAATACTTCTTTCACCACAGCCTGGGTGCATTGCAGTTAACTCTTCACTACTAGTTTTGTCTGCTTCGTAAAAGAAGGAACCGTACGTTAAGGTGGTTGCTGACGATTAATTGAGTGGCCTTAACCTTTAATAGGACAGCTTTTGTCATCTTAAAATGCCCGTTGTCATTTGTTTTGGTTGTCCCTGCTGTAATCCAAATGTCAAATTTGTATTTGAAATACGTTAATTTTGGAGACGTTGTCCCAGCCTGATGGTGCATTTAGTGGGAAACATTTTTGTCCCTTGTCTGTCTTGCTGTCAGTCTACAGTAAGTTCCCCAAGGAGGAACATTTTTTCCTTCATGGTGGCACAAGGCTAGAGTCCAGGAGAAATTCATGATCACAGTAAATATGACAACTGCTAATGTTATATTTCAGTGATAAGAGATTTGTCTCAAAGAAGGAATGCTATGAAATCGATTGTGATAAAAACAAGTTTGATGTTAGCTTTTCATGAGATATAGAAGGTCATTCAAAACTCTCTTTTTTTAAATCATGACCTTTTTTGTTGTTTATCAATATATATATGACTTTGAATCTTTTAATGTGGCAACTTACAGTATATGGCAAAATAAGTCAATGTATGACATCATGAAAAAATATGTAAATGTGAATAGGCAGCACTATCACTGCAACTTTAATATGTTTGGGGATGTGTGCATGTGCAGTGGGGGAACAAGTATTCAGATCATTTACTTACTACATTTACTCAAGTACTAATACAACAATTTAAATTCTAAATCCTACTTAAGTACAAAAGTATATCAGGAAAATGTATCTAAAGTATCGTTCTGCAGAAAATTGTTATCTTTGTCTGATGTCTGTGTATATATCACATAATTAGACACATTAAACACTGATTCATTAATGCAATAACTACTTTATTGTTCTAGCTGCTTGAGGTGAAGCTAGTTTTAACTACTTTAAACACAGTTAGTTTTATTCCAGTGGTTCCCAACCTAGGGGTCGGACCCCTCAAGAGGTCACCAGATCAATTCTGAGGGGTCATGGGATGATCTTTTTGGAGTGAAAAGAAGCAAAAGTTAATTTAAAATATTGAATAATTTTAATTAATATCTTAGAACCATAGGCGGAGTTTGACATTTGAGCCTGGGGGGGGGCAAAAACAACCAACTCATGAAGCAGCTGAGACCTGCCCTACCACTTGGGGAGCACAGCACAAGCACGTATGGACAAAACCAACATGCTTAATAAATATAGATGTTCATTTTTAAAGCAGATTTTAAGTTACATTGTAACAATTTAGGAATTTGCCCTTGAAATCCAATCGGGACTTGGCTGTTTTGGATGGTAATAGATAGACGTGGTGGAATGACCCGACACTTAAATTCAACTGAAACGCAACAGTGAACAATCAGTGTTGTTGAGATGCCTCTCCAAACGCAGCAACGATGCGCAGTCACATCATAAAACGTTAAGACACGTTAACCCTTGTGTTGTCCTCCCGTCCACTGCACAACTTCTTGCTTTTGTCTGTCCAAATTAAAATTACTTTTTTCCATGTCCCCCCCCCCCTTTTTTCCAATGTTTTTGTCACTTTTATTCTGTCTACTAAGGTCTATTTGAAAGAATACAAAGAGCACAATGTGATGGGACCTTTAATCTAAAAATAAAAATACTAGTAACTATCAAATAAATCAGTCAAAACTATAGCATTTCCTTGGAACTACAAATGGAAAATGCAATTGCTCAAAGTGCAAAAATGTGTGTGAGAGTGAGGGTGCTCACACTCCCAAACCCAGTAAACACAGACCACCTGGGTCCAGCAGCGTCAGCCAATCACACGGACACGTCTTCCCCTCGAGCAGAAATGCTGATATTGTCACCTTGGGGAGGACGAAAGTGCAGACTCAAGCTGCTTTTTCTGAGGGTTTTCCTCCAAACGTCCCTGTTCCCAAAACACCCAAGCAGACAGTTAATTGGCAATGACATTCTCAGCTGTGACGTGAAGGAAAGATTACTGAAACTTGCTTTTATGCGCACAGATGGCGCTCGCACAAACCCTCCCCATTACAATGCAATTTGTCTGTGATTGGCTGTAATGGAGCACGATAATCACCCTATCTCCTGTGAGAAGATGCCGTGCCGTAATTATGTCTTTTTGTTTCATTTTCAAAAGGTTGCAATCAATCTTAAGTGTCACTTGATTATTTTTAAATGTGGATATTTATATTTTCGCGCTCCTCTTCCACTCTCTCGCACACGCACACACACACACACACACACACACACACACACACACACACATTCTCTTCAGAGTGAGCGTCTCTTCATTTCCTGTGACTAAACGTCATGTTTAGGAAATGGGTTTCAGCAGAAGAGCCCCCCCCCCCTCCCCAGATTGAAAAATGTTGAGTCATGTGTCGTGAGCATCTCTGGTAGTTATCTGTATAATCATGACATCCTGTTAATGTGGGTGACAATTATTGGCAATTAAGATATGCGCAAGTCAAACTGCTTGCCTCTGAAGTGCACATGCAACTCTTCAGTTTCAGCATGATGGGAGAGACAGTGTTACAGTAATATGTATGAGTTTCCGTGCAGGTTAAAGCAAAACAATAGGAACAAACTTTAAGAAAAGAAGGAAAAGAGGAAGAGCTTTTTTAAAAAGAAACATGTTTCATGACACCTCAGGTGGAAAGGAACATGGGACATCTACAGGGATGCTTGAAATAAAACTGAGAGGAAGATTAATAAAGGATTGCTTGTTTAGAACATGCCAGAAACACATAATATGTTGCCTAAACGAACACATACAGTTGTCTATACCATCATGAGGGGGAGTGGAAATAAATGTGCAATTAAAAAATGGTGAAGAAAGGATGTATATAACCGACAAATATTGATATTTCTTTATGAATGGACAGTTTCTCCTTCAAGTGTCTATCATCCAAACGTAGCTGCTACCTGCGACCATTAAAAACATGCCTCAAGCCCTTATCTCCCACATGCTGCTGTCCGTTCAACAGTATCGTCACTTTGTGCGTCACGGTTTGTGTCATAACTCCTCTGTGTGTGTGTGTGTGTGTGTATGTGGGGGGACGGGGGGGATACACAGCTTCAAGTATTAAAGGTGCACTATGAGTTCCTGCATGGTCACTTTAGGTTTATATTTCATAAAAAATAAAAAGGAGATTTTAGAGAATCAGCTTTCTTTAAGATGACCGGACACACAGACCACATTAAAACAGCTGTGGATGCAGGCAGCAGCGGGGGAGGGAATTGTAAGCATGTGTTAGCCGGGCGGGGCTAATGACATTGATGTTCAAAGAATACCTGCATTGAGACATTTATTCACCAAAATGGTAGACAAGAGAGACAATTCACCAGCTCTCTAAACCATCCAGCAGAACAGATTTCACTGTACTGATGAGTTAACGAACTTATAAACTGCCATTAAGGCGTAATTAAGTGTAATTTTGTGTGTGTGTGTGTGTGTGTGTGTGTGTGGACATTTGCTAAAGGGTTTAGCTTTTTGAAAGAAGAGTGCCTTGGAGCTTTATTCTCTTTTCAGCATAATTAGGTATTTACGGAAAAATATACCAAAGGTGGGCTTTTAACCACGCACTGGAGAATTTTTTTAACCCTTGTGTTGTCTTCCAGTTGACTTTTTTTTTTAATTTTTTTGTCATTTTTTTGTCACTTTTTTAATGTTGTGGGAGCTTTTTTGATGTTTTTTTGGTCCAAGGCCCATTTTTTTGTGATTTAAAACCCCCCCGAAAACAGGTCAAATTTGACCCGGGGACAACTTGAGGGTTAAAATAAATGTACTTGTAAGTTTATTAGTGTTCTAGTTGTGTGTAAAATTAAGAGTAATTATAAAAGTATTTCTCATATATTGAATGTGTTTTAGTAGATTTTAGTTGAAAGATTTTCAGCGGTGCAGCTGAAGTACAGAACCTTAAAGTCTTTGACCTAAACTTATACTAAAATCTACTAAAATACAGTCAATATTGATTTAACACTAACATTTAACACTCTAATAACAAACTCCAACAAGTGGTATTTTTTTTCTATTTCCACACTGCATTTTATTTTCTATATTTATTTTTTTAATAAACTCTAGGAAAACTGAAAAAGAAGTGTTGGGTGACGGGTGTTCTTCACATTTTTAGGCAGTAAGAAGAGTTGTGGAAATGAAGAAAAGACATTTAGGGAAACCTTTGCCAACCACATAAAGTCAGAGTATTTGTCTGAACGCCTTTACTGCTGCTTAGTAACAGACGGGGTAGGATTCTAAGCACAGCACGTCGGGCAGAGCCAGATTTTCCACAGCACCTTGCATTACCTTGGAAAACGTTGCGGCCACCCCTCGGGGGATGATGACATGATCTTTTTCGCACATTGGCGGGGTGAAATGTGGGCTTTGCATCATCTGTAATCACTTCTCTGCTTCGAACCAAACTGACATGATGCAAAAACAAAGGAGTTTGCTGCTGCACAGGAAGATTCATTGGAGAAAAAAATGGCATAGTAGTTTGATAGTATTAACGAATTATTATAGTACAGTATCAACAATCAAATGTTGATATGAATAATATTCTACTGTATCACTCAAAAGTGATTAAGGATTGAGGCGCGGGCTCAAGCCACTAATGCTTTGAAATTATTGGCCAGCAGCTTGGGTCTTATAGATATTTGGCGTGCAGTTAACCCCACCTGTAAGGATTATTCCTTTTTCTCAGGTAGACATAAATCTTTTTCCACAATAGATTTTCTTTTTGTATCCCCTTAATTATGTCATTGAATTGAAAAGCGCTGTTACCTCCAATAGCCAAAAAGAAATGGCCATCTTTAATTGGCGCTGAAAAAAGGATATCATCATCATTTCCTTGAGTTTCATCCTTAGGGGACCATGAATGTCAAATCGTTAGCAGTCTTATGTAATCAAATGAGAAAAAGAGATTACAATAAAAGGCCGGACCAAAAAAAAAGGATCAAAATATTCAAGTCATTTCCTAAATATATTTGATAAAGAAAATAGTTAAATTCAAAATATTTTTGAACAGAATAGATTTTGTCATTGCATAACCTTGTGTACAGCGAAACTCATGCACTCCTTCAGTCATTTTCATACAAAAACCTAAACAGACTTATTAAAAATAACTTTTCTTAAAATGTGAACACAGCAGAGTATATTATTAAAGTAACGAATAGAATTGAGTCAATAGTATGAAAGTTTGCTGATTTTAGAGGCACAGCACTCCAACATTAGGTGTGCCCTTTAAGCCCCTGCTGACTGATTGACAAAGTTTTGATAATTTTGTTTTTCAGAAAGGCCAGATTCAAATGTCACACTTGATTTTCTCAATCTGTAGAGTAACAGGAGTTCAATCAAGTTGGTATCATGACAATCAACCTGTCAGTCCAAAACACACTTCCTCACAGCAACATTAGAACTGTTTTGTATCACAAAGGAATGTGAAGTGATTGACTCTACTGACAATTTATTAAGCCATATACCGTATGTATTCAATAAATTACTACATATATAATTCATAGAAAATGACCTATAGACCATGTTGTCTTAGCTTGTCCATTAGTGTAGTGAATGCCTCATCAGCAGGCATATGATCATGTAATATAGTATAATAATGTACATTCATGAAATAAAACATTAAAGGATCGCACATGGTATATTATGTAAATATAGTGTATACATATTCTTTACGAACCGTGATTATAGTTATCCTTTTAACAAAGTTTTTGTTTCAAAGCCTGATGTATCTTCTTCCTCTGCCATTTAGCTACATTGTTGTATAAACGGGGTTACATTTTCCATCTTTACCATAAAATACAAACTGCAGATTAATTTTGACTCAATCCCACATTTACCTTGGTGCTGGCACGAATACTCACTGAAGCACCTAACGTGGATTAAACCGAAAATAGTCCCCAAACACAATTTCCTGCTGTTTGTTTGATGGAAACTACAGCTGTTTTAGGACCTAACTGAACCTCCTTTATATTATATTTATAAAAATACACATACTCAAAACCTGATCCGTTTTTAACCTGTGACCTTCCCATTTCTAACCGCCCCCCTAGACACACAAACACATACACACAGATTTCTGATTACGTGGGTTGTCATTACACACTCGTTCATTACCAGCTCTGGCTGCCTGCAGGTGTCTGTCAATGATAATACACCTGCAGGCAATTAATCACTGCTTGCCCCATTGGTTTGTTCCATTCAAGCCATCAGTTTCAGAGATAACACCCGCTGTTCTCCCATTGGTGACAGTGAGAGGCGCTTATATACCAGAAACCGTGACATCATCCCACATCAGAAGGGATGATGAAGTAGCACACGCTCTCCTAACAACTGAAAGGTCTCCTGGTTGTTTACCAAGTTATGAGCCTGCAATGGGAATTACTTCTTATAAACCACACGGAACAGCTAAAATGTAACAGTTAACAGGTGTTTATTTGTATATTATTGTAAATAACTGAATGTGTGTGTGGCTTAAAGTTTGATGTCCGCTGTTCGTTGACTGTTTCCATCTTTAAACTAGAAGTAACTGACTAGTATTGTCAGACTAGTCAGGATCAATGGAAGCACATTTGCAGCATAATTGCCTGACATTGAGCCGAAGGCGTAGACATCCATTTGCGGTCAAAAACTCTGTTTTGGGAATCAACAACAAACTTCGAACTGTCACGCTTTACGCTGATAACTGCAAGTGTTTAGGTCAACTTGGATCTGGCAACAAGGCAGGCCTCCTTGGTTCTTTTGGGGAACGATTGTAAAGATTTACAAAGAATATGTTTACGGCATTTACTCTCTGACTTGAAAGTTTGGGGATTGATTGGCAGGGATTGCTATGGACTAAGTTCACACACAGAGACACTAGTAAGAGCAAATCCTTACTAGTTGGATAGCCTTGGATCGGGCTTTCGTTTCTAAACAGTGGAAATGTAACATGCAACATATAAACAGTACATCTTTTTACTATTCTCCTGAGTGCTCAGTTTGCTTCAGGGAGTTATTTTTTACATGTTTGTTCACATGTGGCTTGGCTCAGCCGCCGCCGTCACACAAAGAACCGCCGCATCTTCTGACACACATTGTGTTTTCAGTCAGTGTCCAAAATCTCGTTTTGTCATTCCCTATACAGTTCACTATTTAATAAACACCATGTAGGGAATAGTAAGTGAGTGAATGAGGGTTTCAAACACAGTTCTCACTTTTACATTTCAAAAAGTGTCCCTCTACCTCACGCTTGTGAACAAACCGAAGCAATCCTGTCTGGATAAGTGGAGCAATGAATACCTTCCATATGTTTTCCTCCTATGAAACTAATTAAAGTAATTTAATGGAGCTGTGCACAGAACAGACCAAAATAGTTGCAGGATCTTCTGTTGATAACAGAGAGCCAGAAGAGGGGTGCATATCTAAATGTAGAGGAAATGTTTTTGGATCAGATAACGGAATTAAATGTGAATGTGGTTCACCATAAGTGTTCATGATTGCAAGTCATGTAAGTCACTGTGGAACAAATGAAAAAGGGAAACAGCTGAGTGCTTGGTCATGCAGTATAATTTTATTACAAAAAGGTTTTATACAAATTTAACTGCATGATGGCAATGCAACTTGTATTTATTATATTGATAATACTTGACCTATTGCCCTCTATGTCATCTGTGGCAGGATGTGTCTCAGCACGTTGTGTATCATTCAGCAAAATAAACACCAGTAACATTCGTTTCAGCAACATTCCCTTTTAAGAATATTGGCCATGAACTCATATGTAACATAATATAATAAGTCTTAATAAATACACATACTGCACACAAAGCAGAAATAAAAACAACAGCAGCTCCACCAAACACAAATGGACACTTCATATTTAGCAACTACCAAAATGAATGAAAAATAAAGGACTAAAACAATCAAAATGAGCCTGGGAATGACCAGCTGGATCTGTTTTTTATGTATATACTGTATAATTGGAGAAAAACAATGTTAGCAGTCAAGTGATCTTTTGAGACGTCCTGATCTGGCTGGGATCAGTTGTTGAAACAGAAATCCTCCACGTTGTTGAGTTTGATCGTCTGCAGTTCCTGGCTGTCCAGTAGCCTGTAGCTGAAAGAGACTCGGCTGACAAATTTCCCGCTGGACACCATCCTCACCACTGTGTTATCACAGGCGATCTTCATGTGGGCTGTGGGGTAGAGGAAGAGAAATGTTAAGTCTTAGTTCAACAAGTTTGATAGTCTCGCCTTGAGAATTCTCCACATCGCTGTGAGTACCCAGGGCTATGGTTATTGAGTTGTCTTTCTGTATTTGTTGTGTTCTAGTCTCTCTCTCTCTCTCTCTGTCTCTCTCTCTCTCTCTCTCTCTCTCTCTCTGCGCATGCTCTTGGGGGAATTGTTAGGTTTCTGTAAACTATAGTTTGGTCTAGATGTAAAGTGTCCAGAGAAAACATATGTAATGACCTAATATTATAAATAAAATATAATTGTGTCTGCGCTGAAGTATGGTCTGGCTACACCGCTTATCTAGTCTTGGATAGGGAAAAAAACACTCTGGCTTGTTTGAATTTCTTTAAATCAATCACAAGCATCCTGGGCGGGTGCAAAGCCCTGCATGCAGCGTGGAGCTCTTTAAAACCAGATAGCAGAAGGGAAGGGACACCTGGTGGGTGAGAGATGTATGTCCCAGCACTGTACATCCGGTAAGCCAGATCTCCTGTTTGATGAGGTGGAAGGCAGAAGATGAGTGTGTACTCACTGGGTCCGGTGAAGGAGATGCAGAGGTCTGTGATGGGCAGCAGCTTGGATGTGTCGATGCCGTTTCCTCCCAGCAGCTGCACAAAATCTCTGGATTCTGCACAACCAGGCATGGACCTCTGTGGAAAATCCACACATGATCACATAATGAAAACTGGAGGATATTTAGATGCAGGCTCCCCTGGTCACATGGATAAACCACTATCTGAAGTTTGTGAGACTGAAGTGTGTCTGAGATGATGTGTATCTGACAAGTCAGACTCACGTCAAGATGTTAGGTCTGGGAACGCGCTATTGGCAGGGCTCAATCTGAGGGGCGGGATAAACGGTTGTCTTTCAAATTCCCTCTGTACACAATAGGATAGCGCTATAATCAACCAGAGCAATGCTAGTTGATAGCAAGTAGCAGGGAATTCCCGCCAAACCGTTGCAACTCTGCCGTCCTTACGTTAAGCCCCGCCCCATGACTCTATACACAATGTGATTGGCCTGATCAGTATTTGGTTTTTCCAGCTCGCAAGCCAAAGGAGAGTTTCTAGACTGACCCTAGGTGCAAATTCCATTTGCTGCCTATAGCAGAGTGTCTGACAATTACCATTGGTACAATTCAAAACTGCGGGCTATTATGGACCATGACCCCCATCCCCTACACCCCCTATTTTGCAGTCCCAATGTAGTTGCATTTGGATCCCTCCTTTATAAGTGCATTTGTATTTTATCGGGGTGAATTGTATTTATGTATTTTACTGTATTACTTCACTTTTGCACTTTTTCACTATCATCATTACACACAGTCTACCATCACAATGCATTGACGTTGATTTTGTTTTAATCCTCATGTTGTCTTCTGGTCAAATTTGACCCGTCTTCAAAGATGTTTTTTTTTATTCGAAATAAAGGACGTCAAAGTGGCAAAATCAATGAAAAGAAAAATACCCAAAAGTACAAAAACTTCATAAAAAGAACTTGAGATGAGGGGAAAACATTGTCATGGTACAAGGGAAGACAACATAAGGGTAACTCTTAGGGCACTTGACCCATCAACAAGGGACCCTGACTGCGCTCTCCAGGGAAACGTGATTGGTCACTTGTTGGTCGTTCTAGTTCTTTTTATAAATCAATGCCATTGGTCATGCTTACACGTGTTTGTGGCTTTGAAAACTATTTTTTTAAGTGATGAGTAGGAATCGATATCTGTAAAAAATGTTTGATACTGATACCAACACCATGACTTAGAAACCGGTTCCTGAAAGATGAGATGTACTCCTTTGGGTGTTGAAATTGGGTGTGGGACTCAACCACGACGGGTTTGTATGATATTGTACGAAAATGTACGCACACCAAAATGTGTGATATTCTACGAAACCAGGAGACCGCTGGCGGGTCACTTGATGCCGGGTGGTCATGTGACGCCGGCTGGGTATGAGCTCCATGAGGCCGAGCGGCAGTCGGTAGTTGTTTAAGCCGCTACAGAGTTTCACAACGTGGGCTCCGGACCTCCGTCACAGCTTGATCGTATCAGCGGCAGTTAGTTGTTCAGCTGGGATTATAGTTACATTTAGTCCACAAAATGTGATTTTTGTCTCAACAAGAGTTAAGATTAGGCGCCAAAACAACTAAGACCAGGAAAACCACTCCCAAGGAACTTTTGGTAGCTTTTTGAAGGAATGGTTCATGAGAACGGGCAGACCATAAACACTAAAGTAAAACCAAAAAGACAAGCTGAAATATGCTGAAATGCTTCATAGAGCTAGTATTGATTTAAGACCAGTTTTTTTTCATACAGGTTTGAGGACTTCTAAATAGAATTTAAAAATGTCCATGATTTAAAAGTCTTAATATCAGCAAAGAATGTGCAATTAATTTAGCATAAGAACTATAAAGTCAAGGTTTTAAAGGGTCAGTTCACTCAAATTACAACAGTTTTCAATCCATTTAAACAGAAAGTGGGTAGCACTGTGTAACAGCTGTGATGTTTTGCCATTGCTATTGATTTCCTGATGGGATTTTTTTTAATCTTTTTTATTTTTTGGGCTGCTTTGAGCACCCTTAACAAATTTCAGCTGATCTCCCTTGTAATGGAGAAGTGAGATGAGGAGAATAATCAAAACATGGACAAAGATGAGGAAATGATGCAGGTGATATTGTACAGGCATCAGTGTTTTATGGATTTGTTCACCTTGGGAAAGTTGTTGTAGTGTCCCAGGCTGAACTCGGAGACGGTGATCTCCACTGGGTAGATGATGGAGAAGCTGCAGTTCCTGTGCTGCTGCGGGTTCACCATTGTGTAACTGCCCTCTGGTGACTGGGAGATGACATTACAGGCTGCGAGGAGACAGGGAACGGCAACAACAGTGATGTTACAAGGATTTCCTGGATGGATTCAGAAGGTGGAGCAGGTAAAATACACACACATTTTAAGTTTAATTGGGCCCCTAGATGTAGTGTTTTTGGATTTGTCCCCTTATGTTGTGGTCCTGATCCAGAATAGTGATGGCAAACTGTCTCATGTTGGTGCAATGGATGACTGAAGCACCTTGCCACGCTTGTATCATCCCAAGCATCAGCCTCACACATCAATCACTCCATAAATGGGTGGAAGCGGCTGCATTTGTGTGATGTACTTACGGAAAGGATTGATGTGTTTCCTGACTGTGAGGGTGAAGCTGCTGCCAGCGTTGTGAATGCGGAAGAAGACCATGGCCACATTTTGAGAGGAGCGCACGCTTCTCCTCACTGATCCTGAGTCGCAGTAATCCACATAGCGCTCGTACAGGGGCAGCGGGTGATCCTGGGAGCTCGGGAACTTCTCTCCTTTCATCACCCAGCCGTCAAACACCTTCATGGGACACATTCACAAGGACAGTAAGATTTTTCAGATTCACTCACAGATGCATATGCACTCTGGCTGATCTTACTCTGTGGTGAACACGCTGAACTAAGTAGCCCACTGAAGGTTTAGACCATCATAAGTTTACTTAAGTGCTTGCTAAGTAAGCAGGATATGTGCAACTGCCTTATGTTAAAAGGAGCTTTATGTCTAAGCAGGAAGTGTTTCTAAGCTTAGTCGAGCACGTTGAATGACCCCAGTATGATGGCATGAAAACAAGCAAAGGCTGTCACATTTGCTCACCAGTGATTTCTGAATTTATACATAGTAATATATCAAATAGACCTAAGAAGGGGTTTCTTTGTAACCGGAGTAAAGCATGTTACAATTAAGGCTAAAAACATTGAAATGAATCAATTTAATTTGATATTTTAGCGGCACTTCCAAGAACTAGATGCTGTTTCATGTCTGACTGGAGTTTGTTTATTTATTTTTTACATATAAGGGGAGAAACAGGATTAGTTTTATAGTTTACCGTGATCAGGTCCCCTCCCTTGCAGTCGATGTCAACGTTGTCATAGTCCACAGTGACCACTTCGTTGGGCTCTGCCATGAAGAACGCAGCACAGCTGAGCTGAGGGCGCTCTGCTGTGAAGGTGAACTGACCCTCCACTGCAACCATGTCCAAACAACCTGAGAGACAGACGCACCGTTAGAACAGATGTGCCAATCATGACCAAAACCAAATACCAGCTTAGAAAATGGAATTTTTTTAATTAAAACCTTACCAATAGATTAGTATTTTTTTATTTCTTTGTGCTTTTAACCTTTATCCCCTATTTTGCTCCTGTGCTATTTAAAAACATTTTATCCAATTAAAACTGGAAAACTGAATTGGAGAGAAAAAACTAGTGTTTTATAGCCTGTTTATGTGTTCTGTTTAAAATTGACACTTGTATATGAGAGAATGCATGTCAATGTGTCTCTCACTCTCACACAGAAGCTGAGTCCTTTTACAAGATATGGGCAACAATGTAGATTGTATATGACTTACGTAAAGGTCGTCGGTACAGTAACTCTTCAGGTGTTTCTCTCCTGAGTTCCGAGTTGAAAAATGAAAATAATTCATCTTTAGAGATCTCATTGTTCTGCAGAGAGACGGAGAGAGAAAGTGACAAAGAGAGAGAGAGGTGTGAACTCAAAGTTTAACAAGAATGTGAATATTTACAGAAGTGAATAACAAAGTTGAAGTACTTACCTCTATATATCTGGAGTCTCCCTTGAGAACAGACAGGCACAGTACCAGGAAGAAGAGCTGCTCTCGGAAGGTGCGCTCCATAACGCGCATCTCTGCCTGCAAGGCGCACATGAGCTGAGAAGAGTGGGCAGCTCTGCGACCAGCGCTGCTTTTTATAGGACTAAGTGCGGGTCCGGTGTGTGACATGTTCGCTGTCACACACCGTGGATCCCCCCCCCCCACCTTCCTGACCAATTACGTGTTTGTGACGAAGGCAAGGACGGAGAAGCAAGTAGAGAGAGAAAGAGAGAGAGAGAGCGAGAGACCATCACACAATTAATTAATTTGAGATGTAGTTTGTGTAGTATTATAAAGAAGAAAAAAATAAGCATGGTACCATCTTAAGAAACTGGGTGTTTTTTTTTTCTCACTCTCCTACGTTACAGCGCTACACACACACACACACACACACACACACACACACACACACACACACACACACTATAGAGATTGCATTAGATACACTATAAATGTATCCTAATTTTGTTTTGTTTTTATCTTACATATGTGTGTGTGTATTGTATGTATATGTATACACATGTATACGTGTACACATATATGTATTTGTATACACGTGTGTGTATATATGTAGCTAAGTATGTGTGTATTATAGTAAAGATGTAATGATGTATTTTTTTATTTTCATGTTGCTTGAACACTTTTTTTCGCATTTGTGTTTCATAGTTACCATACAAATAGATTCATAGCATTAATGTAAATCCTTCCTAATATTGTGTTAATGTTTGTTGGCCACAGCTGATGCCAAACGAGGCTCAAACTGCATAAACGAGGTATCATCAGTGCTGAGCATTAAACAGCTGACCCAAGTCATTTGAATGCCACTACAGTTTTGAGTGTAACCGCCACTTTCATCTTTCCTCTGCAGGTCAAACAGAACAGACAATCGAGTGAATCCAGTGGAACAATTCAACTTCAGTAAGCATCTGACCCTACACTGGGCTTCCATCAAACCACCTACTGGGACAAAACAATCAGAACAAAGATTATATTTTACGTAGACTAAATTTAAGGGGAGAACCTACATGTGAATCTGGTAAAAAATGTTTAATATTACCTTGAAACTTCCCATTGGGACACTTTTTTGTATTACAATTTAATATGAGAAAAATGTTTAAATATGCAATCCGATGCTAACTTTTGGTGAATTTAGGAGAAATGTACAGACAAAAACAGAACTAAAGTGTTGTAAAATAAACATCTAAATGTGTATTTTCTACTAGTCTGGAGTAACCCATGTTATGGAAGCAACAATAGCCCCAAATCTCCAAAATGATGTAAAAAAAAAAAAAAAAAATGTAATTGCCTGTACTGTCTCCCTTTCTTTAGAGATCATGTGATGTGACCGAAAGCTCCAGAACAGCTAGTAAATGGATCGTTAGGTGAGATTGGTCTTCAGGAAGAAAACGAAAGTGAAAAACATCTAAATAATAAAGTTTCCATCAGGAGCCTCTATCAAAGTGTTTTAAATGTGCAACAGAGAGTCTACTAAGAAACACATTAGTTCTACTACTAGTGCCACATTAATCCTATCAAATACAGCAAATGATCAAAGGTCAAGTTTTCAATCCCTCCATATGTTTTATATCATGCTCAGTATTAAGTTTAATGAAATTGCATTCCCCCTCTACCGAGCAGACAGTGGGCCTCATGAGGTAAAATTCTGACCACGCTGCAAGATTTAATGTGTCTGAGAGATTATGTAAAATATGGTAAATGAACAGGAAATGCAGTCCACTTGTTTCTCAGAGCTCAGGGTTACACTGTGTGTTTTCGTTGCTTTCAAGAGCACTTCAGAGGGCTCCTTTTAAGAGATTAGAGATACAAGAGTGGTGGGGGGATGTGTGGAGGAATGTATCATTCACCCATAAAACTCTTTGTGTTTATTAAATCATGAAACTCTAGATTAAAATTTAATTTTGTCTTTTTTCCAACCATGGCTACACAAATTCTGAGCTACTGTTTGGGAAATTTCAATAATTCACGTGGCTACAAAAAGAAAAGAAAGTTAAAACACGACAATTTGTGAATAAAGAACGATCTTTTGCCAATAGAGCACTTTGACTTTTCAAATCAATAATTGAGTAATGTATATCATAAATGCATATGGTCTGTATTAATCATTGTCTTTTGTGATTCCTAAACACAAATACTTGATCAGAAAGAGAGCTAGGACTAACACCTTAACACCTAAAGGTAACATGGAGTTTCCAATTAATCTGGAGCATCAGTAGGACATTTGGTTAGAAATACAGTACATGAAGATAAGGAAAAGGAGAGATGGAGGATTGTGTATGTTTGGCTCGGTTGAGACCCTCCTGCATCTGTTTGACTGTCTGATGGTAAAAGTGGATGTTGGAGTGTACATTCACACAACAGCGACGTCACGTAACAACCTGCCGGGGTTTCTACAGCATTCACTTCATGCCCACTGAGCTGCTTTCGTGTGTGTGTGTGTGTGTGTGGCTGTGTGTGTGGCTGTGTGTGTGGCTGTAGTATGGGAGAGTGAGACAAAACAAATCTCACATAACACATAATCGTTGTTGATTATGAACTGATCAAAACGGCATGCAGGGTACATTGTGATTGCGCTTCTACTGGACACATCTGGCTCTGAAACTACACACAAATGCACTAAGAACAAAATACTTGGTTGTTGAAAAGTTTCTAAGTTACATTCGTAGACTTGATTGAGAGTCAAGGGCACTCGTCTTCCACGCGTCCCTGAGGTTAGCGGGTGCCTCAGGCTGTTGAAAGGTCGCTGCGTTGGAATGTGGAAATTGGCCCTCAGAGTGAGTCTGATGACGAGCTGGTAGCAAACATGTAGTGTCTGCAAGATAAGCTGGAGGATAGATACACTTCCCAATACACAGCTTGAAGAATCCATTAAAATAGGTTTCATACACCTGGAAGGCAAATTCAGATACAAGTTTGAGATAAGTTGAAAATAATGTATTAATATAAGTTTTAGGGTAAAACTTCTCGCGACTAAAATAATGTCATCTGAACACCTGTGAATTTCCTATGACAGTATCCTTGTAATGATGCTTTTGGAATCCATTTTGTACCAATGTGATGGAAAAAAATATACTTTAAGTCATTATGATTATTTAGTTTCTGAAAAAAATAGCTCTTTATGTCAAAATAATGACTTGGTATCTCACAGTAATTACTTGGTATCTCAAAAAAATGATTAATATCTCAGAATAATGACTTAGTATCTCAAAATAATGATTACACACCTAAAATATAATGAACACATATCTCAAAATGACTTAACGTTTCAAAAATGTACTAAGTATCTCAAAATAAAGATGAATAACTCTGAATAATGACTCAGTATCTCAAAATAATGACTTACTATCTCCAAATAATGCAAAGTCATAAAGTAACATGATTTAATATATAATGAATTTGATTGTGCGAAATGTAGTTGCCGAGTCTGGCTCTTAAACCAAGCTTTCACCGGACACAATCATTACTTTAAGATAATGACTAAGATAGTGTCATTCACTGAGCCGTCTCAGAGAGACACAGTTTTAGTTTAAGTCCAACAGTTTGGAGTATAGGCTGCGTTGCACTCCATGTTTAAAATACAAGTGTATACTTCATGGGACTCTAAATGCAACCAGATCACATCTTCAGTTTCATTCCTTTGTGCGTGCACTGCATTTGAATCAAGTGTGTATGTAAACTGTGTGTGAACAGTACAGGATGTGGAACAACCACTCAGCAGATAAGAGGTGTAATAAACCTTAGATAGAGAAAGGAAACCCAACAATTGGACTGTGCAGGCTTTAATAGGTTTTATACATAGTTTGTTTTTATTAATAGTATGTCACACGTATGTGCACCTCTACAACCTGAAGAGTTTTGTAGAAACCTGTTTGCTCACAAGGCCAAAGTGATTTCCATCACAGCAAATAAAGCAGTTTTATGGCATGATTTAAATCAAAATACAAGCAACTTTTATTTTTTGAATTCAGAGACACACTTTTTATTATGTCCACTAATCTGACCTATTTTGAAATTTGCATACAGGCCTTCTCAGTTTGAACACTCATTAAAATTATTTTCTGCCTTTGATGCGATGTGCATAGGATGTTTTCTTTGGCTTGTGGGTAAATTTGTGGAGACGCCGGCCATTTAACGGGTCCTGTAGCCCTGAGAGGTCTGGCTGAATAGCAGGAGCCATTACTGGTGACGAAGCTTCATTTGGCTTCACCAAATCAGATGCTCCCCATTTCGTCCCTTTTGGAAGTTATTTACATGATCTTTTAGTGGAGCAGGCGCTGACAGTTAATGTCCACTTTAAGCAAATTAGGTTTCTGATGTGCTTTACGGGAGGAAGTATTCACATCTGCATGTGTTGGAGCTCTTTGGACAAAAATATCTCGGTATAGCATGAGTGCCACTTATGCTCGGTGGTGCTTTCAATGAGATTCATATTCATATTAATAAATCCGTTTTTTTTTTTCTTTTTTGTTTTTTTTACAAGTGTATTTATTTCAGCACGCTTTCTCTGACAGTGGGCAATACAATAAATTAGAACTATGTTCAGACGGAACAGAGGGAAATTTTAGACATTGGTTCATGGATGGATGGATAGACAGACAGACAGACAGACAGGAAGTGTTGTTTATAGCTTTTGGCGGGCCCTAGGCAAGTTGCTGTTTGGGGCCCCTATGCATCTGCATAGTTCATCTATAAGAAGAAAAGGCCCTGAGAGAGATTCAGGGACAGATAACTACTGGCCGTCACATTCAAATGCTGCCCCCCTGTATTACAACATAACCCCATGCTGACCCCTCTAAAAAACAAAAGACGCAATGGTGCGTTCAAGCGATGTTCGACAAAACTTCTACTCAAAAAACGATAATGCAAAATTTCACTTGACTTTTTTTCAGTATTTTTTATCATGTATTACACAGCTTTATGTACCTCAAAACTTTGGTAAACTCATTTCAACACATCATACAAAAAAGACGTTTCAGCTTAAGCTCCAAATGACATTTTTACACAATGCTCTGGGACAGATGTGGGCACCACAATGGGAAAGAGGTTATTCTGGACATTTTGATAGGAAACACATGGGGATCAGTTAAATGCAAATACCTTAACCCCTTAATCCTGAAAAATCCAAACTTTTATTGAGGCTTTTTATTAATGTTTTGAACTTTTTCTTATGTTTTTGACACATTTTTTTATTGTTTGTCACTTTTTTTTATGTTTTCAACACTACGTAACACTAATTTATTAACTTTAGTTTACAGTTATTTTTGGAATTTATGGTCAATAATCCTCATTTATAGGAAATTAAGCCTAATGTTTTAGTTAGAAAAGCAGCAATTAGGAATTATTTAGACCAAAGTTAAAGGAATGGATGTTGATGGATAAGCACAGACTGGAATATGTCAACTTTTACTCAATACTACTTCAAAACTACTTCACTAGCATGGACAATACCACAACCATGTGTTAATTAAAGATTTAATGAACGTTTTGAATGTGCAGATAGATGAATTGATGTGGATGTTGTCTGATGGCTGGTCTGGGAGGATGTGTGATGACCGGGTGGAGGAGACTCAGAGTGGGGGTTCCGTCTCAGAAGCAGTTTTTGCCGAAATAGTTTACAGACCCCCAGACGGTACCTAGAAGAGACAGGAGAGAGATGTGCAACAGGAAGGGAAGAGGGGTAAGATGGACGAAGGAGAGGGAAAGGGAGGGTGGGTCAAGCAATCAGAGACACAAGCCTGTCTGCGCAGCACGGTACATGTAGGTCTGTCTGGTGATTAGAGGTGTGGTTTAGGCGGGGCCCTGCTCCCGAACCTTAGTTAACAAATTAACTCCATTTCAATATGTTTTTTCAAATGATATAAAATTGAACAGCCCAAAATGAAGGAAAGTAGAGATTTGTACTTGCCATAGAGCGCTGTGTGGAATCAATCATGTTATTTTTGGTTATTAAAAGAACATTGATAAAGGAAAAAGGGTCAATTTGACCCTAGGACAACATGAGGGTTAAAAAGGTAAATTCAATGCCCTTAATACCTCAGAGGGGTAAAACCACTACTGTTCTGTCGTTGGGATGTGAGGACAGAAAAGACTCTTGTGGGTCATAACAGATGTTAGGAATGAGGGCTGTGAATCACCAGAGGCCTCACAATAGGATATATCATCACCATACAATACAATCAGGAGACAATATCATCACAATACTTGCGTCACGATTCAATATTATTGCGATTTTAAACTTTACCTATTTGATAACCTTTTTCCCACCTTCAAATTTTTCCCAATTTCAAACGATGTCCCCAAAAGGAAACTTTGTCAACATCCGTTTTATCTTGAAAGATAAATGTCTTTGTTTTTTCCTTTCACTTACATTTTATTGCTGCAACATGGGATTGTCGAGCAGAAAAACTGTATTATAATACACAGTATATATCACAAATATAATAAAAGATCGATACTTAAACAGTGTCTGTGTATTGGTGCAGTATTCCCACAGAAAATATCGAGATACTATGCTGTATCCATTTTCCCATACCTAGTGATAATAAACGACCTGAATGGTCGAATGGATTAGAGGACTTGCTTTTTTTTAGAGGTGTCCTCCATTTGACATCTTTTATGCTAAAACCTAATAAATGTATCTTAAAAACAACCAAAATGAAAAAGTTTTCATCCGTTTTCAGATGGCAAAGCTTTATTAATTTTTTTATTAAAAACTGAACCAGATAAACAGACACAACACCATGCCGATGGAAAATCCGGCGGAAGTGGAAAAGCTTAGATATCTTTATTCTGACCTCCAGCTGCTTTGGTGCAGAAGAAAAGTAAAAATCACAAATGTAGAGAGTCACTTTATACTTCATATATGTCACATATCTTCACTTCACAAATCCGTCCCCAACACATGAAAGCTGATTTGAACGCAAGGGAGAAAGGTCTGCGACAGCTTCATGACCTCAGACGTCAAATATGTTGACTCTGTACGGACAAACGCATCAAGTGTGAAAGCCTCCCCATGCATCGAAGTGAAACACAAGGTGTGTGTGTGTGAAGAAGGATTCAGTTCAGCCATGCATAATTCAGATTTAGGAGAACAAAGGCCTTCTTATGTCATAAGAAATTGAGCAAATTGCAAATTGAGCAGAAGAGACTGAAATCCTTTTTTTTCGCCTCCCGCTTTTTCCTCCAGACAATCTTCACTTGTGTCTCTTTGTTGTGTTTTCTCCCTTCCCTCCACACTTAAGCATCCCCCCCCTTAGTTTTCTGATCACAATACAGAAGAACAAGACACGTAAAAAAGAAAGAAGAAACACAGCTGAATGGACCTGATCAAATCTTATTATATATTACCTTACTTCTCATGCCCTCTGCTGGCCACCTGAGAAGCCTTCAAAGGAATCACATTCTTTCCAGTAGAACACTTTTTTTTACACTTAAACATATTGAAAGCTTTTTTTTATTAGACCCATGGTCCATTAAAACAACAACAACAACAACAAAGCTATAGATACACAAGACAGACACCAATTAAATAAGACAGCTATACCAGTAATCCCATAAAGGGGACTGGTATTTTATGCTGATCACTAGAACTATCACATATCTATAATGTTAAACCTTCTGATTAAACAAATGCAACACAAACACAAAAATATCTTTATATTAATAATATTATAATAAAGTATATTATTCTTATTGTTACTATAAGGGATGCACAGGTTGTGTAGAAGGGCCTTGCGTTGTAAATGTGTACATTTCAGGTGCACGTTTGATGTCCTATAAAATAAAAAAGTATAATAATGAAACAATTTATCATGTAAAAACAAACTCACAACTCTTGTTCTGACATACCGCTCCACTGTGATTATCATTTCCATTTTAATTTGCAGTACACATGAAAAGGGAAAAGAGTCCATGTCAGTGGTGTGTTCGGTTCAGGGTCAACAATCTACTCAATGGACAGGAAGCCCTCACAGGGCTCAGAACTATTGCTGTGGATATCTATGGGTTGTATTTTAAATGCTCATCCACATTTTGCATGTAAAAAAGATACAGTGTGTTTCATATTTATTAATCAAGAAAGGCAAAGCAGCTTTATTTCTGTAGCACATTAACAACAAGTTTAAAACTGTGAAAAACATTCATTAAAGAGAATATAAAAACAGCTGGAATAGAATAAGACCGGTGTGACATGTATGAATAAAAATGACTGTCATCATCACATGTTCTGTCTGTCACCCTTAGGGAGACGCTACAGAGCACTCAAAGTCTGTAGCTTTGAGTACCTCCAGCCTTTTTATCCAAGAGCCATCATTTAACTTAACAAAATAGACATGTTCCCACCCGGCTGTCATGATCTATATGCGTAATAATACAACCCATCCAAAACTGTTTCCATTATTTTACAATTGGTCGTTTATATATTTATTGACTGGAATGACTATGCTAGAGTGTATGTTGAAGTGTATGTTAGGGTGCATGTTTATGTGTACTTATTTGTGTATTTATGCTTTTAGTACTTGCATATTTCAGAACAGCACAGCAAATTGTGTTGTAATCAAGCGTGTGCAATGATAATGAAGTATGTTCTATTCTATAAATAAATATGGCAGCATCTTAAAGAAAAGTCTTCAGCCTTGTTTTAAAGAACTGAGAGCTGCAGAGGACCAGCAGTCAAAGCGTCATGCAACACACAACTGAAAAGCACTAGTAAAATTATACTTCAAAACAGCTCTTTGGTTAAGGAACTCACTTACTCAATGCTGCAGAGTTGGAGCTGATGGATCTCTATAGAGCTATACAGCAGCATCCACCCCATTTTAGGTACTGCATAGTACATTACCATTAGCATTGACAGTATAGTATGGCGAGATTTTCAGTGGCAATGCTGCATTGATACACACACGCCAAGTATTGATCTTTTAAATGTATGTTCTTTAGTTTTTCTGCTTGACAATCCCATTTTGCAGCCATAAAATTGAAGTGAGATTAACAAACAGAGAAATGTATCTTTTTAGATAAAACAGATGTTGACAAAATTTTGCTTTTGGGGACACAATTTGAAATTGGGTAAAAGTTAAAACATTGGAATATATTGCAGAATTTAGAAAAAAATTTAAAATCCCAATAATAATATCATGTTGAGACATAAGTATTGTGATGTTATCACATCGTGAGGCCTCTGGTGATTCCCACCCCTAACTATTAGTTTTAACTTCTGGCAGGCCTTCCAATTCCAATCTGCAACATGATTATGCACCACAGTAGTCATGGCTCAATACTTATAACAAAATAAATATCTGCCTTTTATATTTTTTTTATTTTGTGAATTTTGTATTGTATGTTAAAGTTTAAATCCCATCAAGTTTGCCTGTTCATTAATTCCTGCTAATGTATATAATTATTAATCCCTGCTAATATATATAATAATTAAATCTTGCTCATGCAGTTTAAAGTAATAATAAAATTGGTGCCATGCTTGTCAAAGTTTGTTAAAGGTTAGGGGAATTTGAAAAAGGGGAAAGTTAAGGGGAAAGTTAGGGGAACGTTACCTACAGGTTACAACTTTAAGGTTACACCATTAGGGGAACGTTCCCTACAGGTTACAACTTTAAGGTTACACCATTAGGGGAACGTTTCCTGCAGGTTACAACTTTAAGGTTACAACATTAGGGGAACGTTCCCTACAGGTTGCAACTTTAAGGTTACACCATTAGGGGAACGTTCCCTACAGGTTACAACTTTAAGGTTACACCATTAGGGGAACGTTTCCTACAGGTTACAACTTTAAGGTTACAACATTAGGGGAACGTTCCCTACAGGTTACAACTTTAAGGTTACAACATTAGGGGAACGTTCCCTACAGGTTGCAACTTTAAGGTTACACCATTAGGGGAACGTTCCCTACAGGTTACAACTTTAAGGTTACACCATTAGGGGAACGTTTCCTACAGGTTACAACTTTAAGGTTACAACATTAGGGGAACGTTCCCTACAGGTTACAACTTTAAGGTTACAACATTAGGGGAACGTTCCCTACAGGTTACAACTTTAAAGTTACACCATTAGGGGAACGTTCCCTACAGGTTACAACTTTAAGGTTACACCATTAGGGGAACGTTCCCTACAGGTTGCAACTTTAAGGTTACACCATTAGGGGAACGTTCCCTACAGGTTACAACTTTAAGGTTACACCATTAGGGGAACGTTTCCTACAGGTTACAACTTTAAGGTTACAACATTAGGGGAACGTTCCCTACAGGTTACAACTTTAAGGTTACAACATTAGGGGAACGTTCCCTACAGGTTGCAACTTTAAGGTTACACCATTAGGGGAACGTTCCCTACAGGTTACAACTTTAAGGTTACACCATTAGGGGAACGTTCCCTACAGGTTACAACTTTAAGGTTACACCATTAGGGGAACGTTCCCTACAGGTTACAACTTTAAGGTTACAACATTAGGGGAACGTTCCCTACAGGTTACAACTTTAAGGTTACACCATTAGGGGAACGTTCCCTACAGGTTGCAATGCTATGGGAACATTCTCTAAAGTTTGAAAGTTAGGGGAACGTTACCTAAAGTTTCCCTAAAGGTTGCACTGTTCTGGGAACGTTTGATGAAACCAAAAACTAACGTTCCCTGAACCTAAAGAAAACTTTCCAAGGGAACCTAAACCTAAACTTCCGGAACTTCCCGCAACCAAAAACTAACGTTTCCAGAAAATCCTGTTCACTTCACCAAGGAACTTTTTACCTTCAGTGTGGAGTGTTTGCGGTGTTATATTTGGAGGAGAGCCTCAGGAGACTGTTGCAATGGGAAAAGTTGAACCTGGAGCAGATTTTAGAGGACTTCGACTCACATCCTGACAGGTGAGTCGCTCATGGGGTGCAGAAACTGCAGTCTAGCTTTGTGCTGTAACATGTGTGTTCATGGCTGCAGCTGCAGTAGAGATTACAGTGCGGTCTGCTTTGTGATATCTTTAATGACTGTTGCTTCTATAACACGACCGAGAAAAGTGGTTGTTAACTAATACCGTCTGAAAAGCACCGTTGAACAGCCGCTGCATTTTAGTTCAACTCACAGAGTTCAGATGTCATGACTCCTGCGACGCGGGTTCGACTCCGACTTGTAACTTGACCCTTTGCTGCATGCCGTCCTCTCTCTCTCTCTCTCTCTCTCTCTCTCTCTCTCTCTCTCTCTCTCTCTCTCTTTTCCTGCCAATAAGCTGTGTTGTCAAAAACAAATAGAGTCTGAAAAGGACAGTTATCATCGTACAGCATGTTTCCCTTTCCCTTTGAAGATGTAGGCTACTGTTGACTCACTCACTTTTTTTTCTTTCTTATCTAAGTGCATTTTTGGGCTTCTTGTATTGAGTATTTGAGTACGCATTCTTTAAAGTAGCAGTAGGCCTACTCCTTGAGGATAATATTGAAGCTTTCTTTTTAAAATGTCACTTTATCAATAATAACAACTGGCCAAAATAATAGCCCCTCAACATTTACCTGACAAAGTACCTCGATGCAGTACTTAGACCTGTATTTATTCCCATGTTGTTGCCGTACTGTGAGGACACTAGGGCCGCACGGACACCGAGCCTGCCGGACGGGGCCGTTTGAACCGAGAGGGTTTGGAAGTTCAGAGGCCGAATAGGACGATCTATCCACCGCGAGTACCTGCGGGACGTCTCGGCAGCTGTTAACGAGGTTGTTAGATACAGTAGGCCTATTTTGCAGACATATGTTTGGTGTAAACAGTTTATGTTACTCTTTATTTGGATTTTTTATTGAAGGACATACCTCCGTGGACATGAGTGAACTATCATCAGAGGAAAGTTTTTTATTTCCCAATGGACCGCAAAAGGTAGGAGCTTTAACAAAGTGCTGCTTCGTTCTTTCTGTGGAAAAACTGCAAAATGTGCTTCTCATGAACTTTAATAGGACTTATTCATTTACACACCTAAACCACTCCCACACTTCTTGCTTATAACCTACTACTCATTACACAATAAAGTAGAGAAAGTGGACGAGTGAGAAAATATAACAGCATATTTTAGAGCCTATATCAAAGCAAAGCTGTCAATTATTATAAAAAAAAAAATCTTTACATTTAATCAGGCTCTTCCTTCTTTATAGTCCTAATTGCTGAAAGTGTATTTGCATTACTTTTTGTGTTCTGTGGACTGAGAAATATTTAAAGACTCTAAAGCACTATGTAACTCTAGACAATCAATATATATCGTTTCATATAATATCATAATCATGGTTAGGTAATATAGTGTGTTGTGTGGTCATAGTTCATTGTGTGTGCATACTTGCTGAAATTTGTGGTTTGACCGAGACTGCCAACTAACATCTGGATGTCGAAGTTTAAAGCTATAGCTGTGATGGTGAACTCTGACATATATGAAGATATATTTTAGATACACCCTGTACATAATAATAATATTATTAATAATGTGCTTTGAAACCATCTGAGCACCAAATATCTGAGGCCTGCCACCAGAGGGCTGTCTGCAGTCTCAACAGGAGATCGTTTAATAGTGCTGAAGTGTTAAAGAAGAGGAATTAGGGCACTCGAATACCAACAACCACACAGACATAAGCATGTACTTAGAATGAAATTCATTTATACTGAAAGTGAAACAAGTATATCATTTAATTAAGTAAAAGTAGCTAAATCATATTGTAAAAGTAACATCCCTGCATGGTTCTCAAGTAAAAATAAGTGTTGTTAGCAAAATGCATCAAAGTATCAAAAGTAAAAGTAGCCGATACTCATTGTAGAAACATCGGCCCCTGTCAATGTTAAACTATAACATACCATATCATTGGGGTATTTTTTAGCCTTTAAATGTCATATAACTGGTCGAGGTGGAGCTATTTCTCAATCTAAGGACTCATTTTATAATCAAATCACATGTTCTGTCTGTAAAATCTCAATTGGTAAAGTAGTTATGACTGTTATGTGATGCAGTAAACAGGTCAATTATTCCCTCTGAAATGTTAAAAGTATAAAGTAGCAGAAAATGAAGATACTCAAGTAGTATAAAACTGGTATCTCACAATTGTTTTTGAGTACTTATGTTCTTAGTTCTTACTTTCCACTTCTGTGGTCGTTCCCTCCTTCACGTTGTCCACTGGAGTCACAGAAAGTTTTAAGAGAACTTTTCCAGCTGTTATTTCTAAAGTATCTGTCTCAGGGGATCCCCCCGGAGAGTCAGTAAATCAACTCTCTATATTTATGTGGTTAAACTGTGGATGAAGTGATTCTGATGGGGATTCTCAGTGTCACTCACTGAAATGGTATGCTTAGCTAAAATCCCAACCTGCACACAAGCCAGGCTAAAATCCCAACCTGCACACAAGCCAGGCTCGAAATCCCGACCTGCACACAAGCCAGGCTAAAATCCCAACCTGCACACAAGCCAGACTAAAATCCCAACCTGCACACAAGCCAGGCTAAAATCCCGACCTGCACACAAGCCAGGCTAAAATCCCGACCTGCACACAAGCCAGGCTAAAATCCCGACCTGCACACAAGCCAGGCTAAAATCCCAACCTTTAGCCAGGCTAAAATCCCAACCTGCACACAAGCCAGGCTAAAATCCCCACCTGCACACAAGCCAGGCTAAAATCCCGACCTGCACACAAGCCAGGCTAAAATCCCGACCTGCACACGAGCCAGGCTAAAATCCCAACCTGCACACAAGCCAGGCTAAAATCCAGACCTGCACCCAGGCCTGCATAGATGAAGTACTTCTTTTGAACTTGTTTCAGGGTAGAAAATGTTTGCATTATAAGTGTTTAGGTACATACCTGACACATAATGTCCTGACGCATGAACCGTGTCAATAGGGGGGCACGTTGATCCAGTGTTCCCTGTGATGTACGGGAGACATTTACCAGCTCTAAAGTTAGAAACAAGTTAAATGAAGTGCCACTTTTTAATAAGGGGTACTTTCTAAAGGGCATATGCATTGTAACTAAGTTTATATGGTTATTAAAATCATTTTTAAAGCTTTATAGATCAGTAATAAGCAATCTTGGTTTGATTATGTGAAAAAATACTTTCTTGGCACCAGTCGAGTGATTTTTTTGGCCACCTGAGGGCAGCAGAAGCAACCTGTAAACATAACACTGTCTTTAAAGTTCTGTGCTGAATGTTGATGTATCAGCACTCTCAGCAGAATGTTCTTGCGTGATTTGTAGCGGTGCAGCTCGGCACGCTTGGATTTGTCCAGGTATGAAACGCAAACCGGACCAAGGGGAAATCACTCCAAGTGTACAAACTCATCAGCTGATTCGGACCGAAGCAAACAAACTACCAGTGTAAAAACGCCCTTCGACTTCTTCTATGCCCTTGTGGGATCTGCTTTATTTGTTTTATATATGTCATTTTATAATGTCTTATATTTGCTGACATTTTATAGAACAGTTAATCAATTAATCAACCAAATATCTTCCTAACAGCATTGTCAAAGGTCAGATGTCAAAGGTCAGCCCATATCCTCCACGACCATACACACACACTCACTCACTTACTCACTCACTCACTCACTCACACACACTTGGGCTGCTGCAAAATTATGGCAAAACTAATTTGATTATCTAAGTATCTTTTTATCAAGAAATCTAATTAATATAGAAGATAGAAGGGTAGGGTGGGAAGTTTTTTTTCATCAAGCTTCCATTGCTTTGCATTCAGCCTGACCTCTGGAGTCAGGGCCTGGCCTCAGGGGGGGTAAGAGGGTCATGATGGACAGAAAGTAGTGATATAATGTTAGTGTGATGTAAAGAGAGGGGGGGGGGGGGAGAGACAGAGAGATAGAGATGGACCGTGGCCAATGATCTGCAAGCAGAATAACTAAAGACTGTTTTATAAAGCATGTCACAGAGGACGAGCGGAGAGATAAAGCTTGATAAAGCAAGAGGCTTTGAGCAGCTGCCGGGTGGTTTAGTCCATTTACTCATTTAATTCATTAGTCCGGGTCATTTCATAGATGCGCGAGCGGGTGGTACAGGCCATTATCAGTGAGATTGAGATTCAAACCTGAACACCTTTTTGTCCTGAATATGATATCGAAATCCAAGATCCTGCAATAGAGCGAAGCCTGAAGAGGAACCGGATTCACGGCTCGCGTGCATTAAACAATCAGCCAAAACCTCATGTTTCAATCCCCCCCCCCCAACCCCTCCTTAATGTAGGCTACTCAAACGAAGGTGTGTGGAGGAAAAAGCGATTCGAGCCCGCAGCCGATGCCCGGAGAAAACGGCAGCCTGTGTGCATGCAGGCAGCCGCGGACGACAGGAAGCTGGTACCCAAACGCGTCGGTGTTTCTTAATTGTCTGGGATCTGGCTCCGGAGGCGCGTCGCCGCTGAGGTATGGGCTGCGCTCCCAGTATCCACGTCTCTCAGAGCGGGGTGATCTACTGCCGAGACTCAGACGAATCCAACTCGCCGCATCAGACCACCACCATCTCCCAGGGCACCGCGGCCACGCTCCACGGGCTCTTCATCAAGAGCGATGCGGCCGAGACCATCCCCTCCGTCATCGCCTACCAGAGCCGCCACTCGCGCAACAACTCGTGCCGGGATCGCAAGGAGAACAGCGGGGGCCACATCCGCATCGAGGCCGAGACGCAGACCAGCCACACCAGCGTCAAGGTACGGCTTTACCGTGTAGCCCACAGCCGGGAGCGTTTAATCCCGGTGATGCTGCTGGCACAGTCACGGCAGCATCACCGGCTCGCGAGTGGAACGCGCACGTGAGGAGGCCTGTCGGTTTGTTGGGGTGTTTTTTGTGTGTTTGTTCGAGGCCTTCTTGCTTGGTGCTTTTAATAAGTAATGACTTGATTCATTCAGTCTCCTCTCGTTCACTGCCTTCACCAATCCCTCCCTGCAGACACCAGTGGGAAATAGATAATTACATGTTCCATACATCTGACATCACTGGCACGCGCTGGCACTGGGCTTCTCTCGCTGTTTCCCAAATGGTGCATGCAATAAATGACAGGTGGGCTAACTGGTTTAACTCTTCCTTTAATGCAAATGCTGTAGAGTCAGTCTGAGGTCGGACCTATCTGACTGTAAACAATGCAACAGATGCTTGTCAAGTTCTACCCCAGCAGCTCAAAAAATAACTTGAACTGTAACCCTTTTCCCATTTAGCATTCATTAGCACTTGACATTTAATAAACGGTTAATAACACACCGTATTGTAGTTGTCATCAAAAATAAGGACATCTTAACCCTTAAGTTGTCTTCCCGTTAACCATGAACTTCTCCTTCCAGGTTAAAATTGAAAATTAACGTTTTTCTTGTTCTTTTCTGATGTTTTTGTCGCGCTATTGACTTATTTGTCACTTTTTCCATGCTTTTTTTTTTTTTTTTTAAACCTGAGCTGGTTTAATAAAAGGTTTTACTCTTATTCTTGGAATTCATGGTCAACAAACCTCATTTAAATCAAATCATATACAAGTCTTTAGTTAAAAAGGCAGAATTATGAATTATTCTGACTAATAGTTAAGACAAGAGGATGTTGAGTGGATCACAGATATGTCAGAGTTTAGTCCGGATACACTCCAAAAAGTCAATGAAGTAAACATTAATCTTACCTAAAGAATGTTTTATGGAGTCATTCTTGTTATTTTTGGGCAATTTGGGTGAAACAAATCCATATTTCTGACATAAAACGCTATGAAACGGGTCAAATGACCCAAGGACAACACAAGGGTTAAACAATTCTTACTTCTCATATGACAACGTTTAATATTATGATGACTACTTTGTTGCCATTGGTTGACTGTTCATACACCATCCTCTGCTATGGGCACTCACATGAGGAGTTGTAGTTGTTAAAAAATATATTAATGAACACTTATATCTGCTTATGTCTAAAGTCAAATACCAGCTAACAATAACAGCAAACCGTTATATATCAAGGTAAAGGGTTTCCATCCAAACTTGTTTTCTAAAGAACAACTTTAACTCTGCAAATGTTGCTGGTGTGCTGAAGGTGGAGTTATCCCTGCTCTCTCATGTGTGCTATAATAACATAAACATAAAAACCTGTTTACATGCTTTTGTTTATCATCTCTAAGTGCAGCCCCAGGCCAAAGTTCCCAGAAACAGAACACATCAGATGAGCAAACATGTGCATCCAATTTTTTCTTCGTTCTTAAGCAACAACGCGGAGAAAGTGTGCCTCACAGGGCCAAGTGTCAAAGGATCAGCATTGGTTTGACAACTCTTGAATTCAGTTTCCAACCCAGGACAGTTTATGGCCCTGGCAGCTCTGTTTCAACGCTGAAAGTATACCAAACTAGGTGGGAGATGTTGTCGGTGTTGCACAGGAAACCCCCAGCATGATAAGCCATTAACATAAGAATGATAGAGTCATAAAGAGAATTTCTTTTTTTTATGTAGTTAATAGCTCAATACATTCAAGCGCTATATAATATATTCCACTAAATATGTTTTTAAAGATATTGGGGGGGGGGGGCTTTTCCCTTTTAAGAAAATGATAGTGGATAGACATGAAAGGGGGAGAAAGACGGGAATGACACGCAGCTAAGGGTCACAGGTCAGATTCACGGCTGCAGGACTCAGCCTACATGGGGGCAAACGCCCCAAATCCATTTATAATTATAGTAAATTTGTGATGACAAATACGCGGTCTGCATGAGAAAAAAATGTAAATGAGTGGACCTTGAGTTTCTTATGTCTTGTCAAAAGCCAAGTTGTCATGGAAGATGCTCTTAACATAATAAACCACATTAATAACTAATAATAAAGTAGTGTGAAAACTAAGGATGATTATTGTCTGTCAGCCAGCAGTTTTCATTTTGGGAATCCGAACCTCAGTACCAAGATCATAAAGTTGTGTACTTGTGTCCACGTCTTTTCATATCTTTAGTGTGCTTTTCACTTGGTGATGGATCTCTCTCATGAGGGAGCATGTGAACAGATACTTCTTCATATTTATAATCGAACCCCAGAGGATATAGCTGGGTTTTGTTAAGAAGTAGTGTAGCAGATGATCTTGTCATCAGACCCTTAGACTAGATTAACCCATTCAGGCCTAGATTTACAAAATAAAATAGACCCATTATATGGTTGTTTTACCCTTTTCTTTACGATTTGATTTAGCCAAACCATTCTGACAAGTATTATGTAATAAATAAACGTTTGGACTGAGGTTTTAGCCTTCAGACGCCCTACCAGTCCCGTGCTCTTTAATTCTCACGTTTCTTTAATTTATGATATGTGTCTCCTCTGGTCATACTATGGACTAAAATTGGCACAATATGAGTAACTGGATTGAATGAAAATATTTAGTCCAGCATGATGCTTCTCATCAGCACCTGAAATGAATACCCCAATAATATTTAGGTCCAGCAGTTTAATAGCTTTTATAGATTTGTGTCATTAGTTAAGGGTGTGTGTGTGTGCTTGTGCATATGTGCGTGTGTGTGAGTGTGGTGTTCCTAAGCTCTTCCTCAGTTCCCCCTCTTTTTCCAAAGACTGAGAGAGTATCTATATTTCTAATTATTATTAAATGGCATTCCCTGAAGAATTTGAATAATATATGGTGTTGATCACACTCGTGTGTGTGTGTGTGTGTGTGTGTGTGTGTGTGTCTGTGTGTATGCACAAGTCATTTGTTTACCCCTCAGGTCAGTACGGCAGAAGTGTGCACAGTTGCATGTCAAGGAGCCTTTTTAAGTGTACTGTCAGTTTATTTGTGTACCACTGAGGGTGAGTTGCAGAAAGATGTCATTGGACAGCTGCTGTTCAATGACTATAAAACATTTTGTATTCGATTCTTATCCTCCATGTGAGCATCATTTTAAATGCCAGTGTAGAAGAAACAAAATCCCAAATCCTGCCCAGTCAGTGGTGGGAGGGACCAAACCTCAACCTATCAATGCACACCTGAACTGCTGAGAGGCCTTGTTCAGGCCATGTAGGCCTTTGTTTGCTGGAGCATGCTGAAAACTCTGCTAACAGTGTTTAATAGTAGACTGTCTGACTGTAAATGGATGCAGTCTGTATGAAAATTTGCATTGTTTGTTATCAGTAATGATGTTAATGGTTATTAAATTGCCATTAAGCCTAATTGGTTATTTCAGATTAGATTTTTTTTTTTTTTTTTTGCCACTACAGAAGATTTTAAACTAGATCCAGCTATTCAAAATGACTTTCTTACTGTCAGTTCCCCTTTGTACAGAAATTAGGCAATGACAGTTAAACTGGTCAACAGCGAGCATTTGTTATTAAGAGATTTTGCCAGTGTTACTATTGTTTCAGCGTTTGAGTGTTAATTGATCGAGATCTTTACGAAAACAACGTCAAAGCAGTAACCTGAACGCACATGGTTGGAGCAACATTTTCAGATTAAGCTGTTGAGTGTGAACACAGGCCTTCTGAGTTTTGGATGTAAGATGGGGTGGGGGTGGGGGGGGTGAGAACAGGAATGTCATCCAGGCTGTGAAGTGGAAAATAGTTTGACTGTTGGATCGGGACAACTGTTTACATGCAAGTTCCCGTAGGTGTGTGTTTACATGCATGTTATCTCACTGGAGCATAGTTAGAATTTTTATCAAGCACAGTCAGGTTTCCTCGCTCTTTTTTGGTAGTTTTGAAATAACTATAAGTAATAAGTAACAGGGATGGTGGTACTTAAATGTTCGAGGGAAAGTGAGTTCTGTCCCTCAAACTGTGGATTTGATTTCATAGGAGATATTTGGATGCTGCACATTTTTGGGGGGATTTCCAAACTACATTCATGCAATGCAGTGGGTGGAATAATGACATTATCAAACTGAATGAATAAATAAATATTAAAAAAGCTGAGAATGATTGTATTCACCAGGACTAGCATTGATACTCATTAAAAAATGAGTCATAAGTCAGTGATTGAAAGAATACATATATATCTTTCGAGGGTTTACATTTAGAACAGATTAAACATGTGTGATTATTCACAAGTTATGTGGACAATAATGCGAATATTCTTGATTTAAACATTTTAATTGATTGGCAGCCCTACATTTACCATTATCAAACATTGGTGTACCCTTTTAAGTATCCATTAGATTTGGTTATTTAATGTCCCGAGTGAGACATTTTGCAGTTGTATAAATCCATCCTGGCGCCGTCTGGTTGGAGCGGAGCTTTGAGCTAAACATTAGTCTCTGCACGCTAACATGCTCACAATAACAATGCTAACACGCTGATGAGGAGGTGAGATGTTCACCTTGTAATTGAGACACTGTTTCTAAATCACCACAAACGTATCTTCAGCATTTTTGTTGTGTAATTTCTTGGTGCTTATTGGCCTATATGTTTTGCGAGGAGCTTTGAGCCGTGTGGGTCACTTTTAGCTGATTAGCAGGCTAAAAACAATCAGTGTACATCATCTTGTAAAGCAGAGTATAATGGGTTAGCAGCGCTGTAAAGGAGCTCATTGGCGCCATCCGTCCGTCCATCCATCCATCCGTCGTCATCCGTTTATCCAGGATCAGGCTGGGGGGGCAGCAGTTCCAGCAGGGGACCCAAACTTCCCTTTCCCAAGCCACATCAACCAGCTCCTACTGGGGGATCCCAAAGCCTTGCCAGGCCAAGGTGGAGACTTAGTCTTAGCTGGGTGTTCCTCAAGGCCTCCTCCCAGCTGGACGTACCTTGAACACAACCCTAGTGAGTCGCCCGGGGGTTCTGGCATCCACCTCAGCTGGCTCCTTTTGACGTAAAGGGGCTCTACTCTGAGTTCTTCACAGATGCCTCATCTCCAAAGGCCAATTTTTTCTGTGTTAAGTTGAGGTCGTTGGTACGTACACATGCATGGACCCTACGCTATAGACTGACGTGCACCTCTCAAAAGATTTAACTACATGTCACAGCGACACCACAATAACTCTGATTGGTCCTCTTGGCCGTGGCTTGGTAGCGTCGCCTAGCCCCCTACCCATTTCCGGGTTCTCCATTTCCATAAACAACATGAAATCAGGGACAGGGTTAAGTCTTTTACTGCTACAGATTTCCAACCATGGCCAGAAAGCACAGGGGAGACACGTTGTTTCTCCCACTATGACCCTCTGGAGTACTCTTCCCAAAGCTGATTGCCACCACTTTTTTGATCACTCTACCACTCTTCCCACACACACACACACACACACACACACACACACGCTGGCCCTGCTTCTCTCTTAAAGAGATCGATGTACACACCAATGCACAAGTATAACCTTCAGACCATTTACGTAGGCTACTGCGATAGCTCTGCGTGTAGCCACGGCAAAACCATGAATCCCACTTAAGGGTGACGGCAGCCACTCTTCTAAGAAAACCCATTTCAGCCGCCTGTAACCGAGATCTAATTCTTTTGGTCATAACCCAGTCTTCATGAACATAGGTGAGAGCAGGAACAAAAATTGACCAGTGGATCAAGAGCTTTGTACCAGAATTTTAACTTATTGTCAGCAGTGAATGTTAGAGAACATAATAAAAAAGACTGATTGAATCTCCTGCTGTTACTATGTATAAAAATGTCCTCTACAGTGAGCTATTATTGGTAGCGTGAACATCATGTTTGAAAGGTTGCAGCCAGGAAGCCTGCTCACATGACAAAGTTTACACACTTCACAATATCAGTTGATCATTATGAGCTTAAAGTGACTTCATGCTGTGGAAAGAGGCGTGAAGAATAAGGAAGATGCCAGCAGCAGGGTGCAGACGAGGCCTTGTTCTAGTCCATTCAAATGTCTTGTAAACTGCTGGAAATTCAATTTCCTTGCGGGAGTCATCCCAAAAGGATCAATAAAGAAAAGTCTAGTCTAAGTCTATTGCAAGAACTGTGATTCCTGCGAACGCCATGGCCCGCTGCGAACAATGATGAGTTAAACAATATAATAAAAATTGTTTGCTTGGTATTTATCTGGCATTGAACAAAATAAATCAAATAACATTTTAGTGTGATTCAGGATACTGATTAAAGGAACCTAATTCACAGGATCAGAAGATTTAACCCCGCATTGAAAGCCACAATGATGTCATACTGTGTCATTTCTGATTTTTAACAGTTGTTGCGGTTCAAAGTAAGAGCCACGCAGGGTCAAGTCTAGAGGAGGAATACACCTCTCTTTGTCACTCACTCAAAAATGATTAGACATTGGCCTGTAAGTGTACACGGCTCTTTCTGTTCTCCAGCCAGAATGTAAACTCAGTTGTCATCTTTATAATCTAACATCATTGTAAACAGTGAGAACACCTTCAAACGAATACATTTAAACATAAAACTTTGTTGAGTTAATCGCATTCTGAAGAATAAACTACAAAGAAATGGTGGAGCGGGGCTCCACAATGAAAGCAATGTTTAATCTGTATCCTAATGTGTATGCAGTATATGCAATGGCATGACGTACTGTACCTGGGCCCCAGTGAGTAATTAGAGGCCTATTTATACAGCACCTTTCAAAGCCAACGTTACTAAGTGCTTCACAAAAACAATAGAATGAGCTGGAATGACTCCAAGAGGATGGCAGGTCCAAACCAAGAAAAGCTTTAGAAAGTTAGCAGTTAGTTGAAGATCCAAGTCAGAGGTTTTACCAACTGAGTTAAAGTGGTGGTGCAGAGGGAGAAATGCGAGGCAACATGCATGTTGGTGTTCTGAAAACAATGGCCAGTTAGTTATTGTAGTTTGGCTGCTGATTTTGCCCTTTGGCTGTCACACACAGCTCAGTCAAATCAAACACACAGACGTGATGCATATATTTTTTAGATTTATTGTGACTCAGGGTGTTTTCACATGTACTCGTCTTTAAAGAAACCGAAAGTCCTCCTAAAATGGACCAAAAAGAGGACCAACAGAAATGGGACTCAGTTCTTTTTGCGTCTACATTGTCAGTTTGGAGGACTTAGTTTTCTCTCTGGACCACTTCAGCTCTGATGGGGTCTCAGGGCTAAAATGTATTGACAAAAGGAGAAACAAACCTGAAGTGTGTTGTGTGCACGATTCACAGGTGAAGGGAACCGCAATGCGGACCTGAAGCAAACCCTACTCAGGCCACTTCAAGAGGAGGTCTGAGTATGGTTAGTTCCAGTGGGGTCTGAGTCCCTTTCACATGTGCACACACAATGCCAAGGGTGAAAACGCCCTCATACTTCCCGAGAATATCATTATCTCCGATGTCCATCTCAAATAAACGTCCAAAAGACTGCAGAACTTGCCTGGGAATTTCAGTTTTCTTTTCCTTCTGTTTTATCCAGTTATAGTACCATACTTTGTTATGAGTACACCTGTCTCAGCCATTGGAATAGAATTACTTTATTGTCATTTCTCAACATTGTACAACAGAATTAAACCGTAATCCTGATGGTGCATTCACACATATCAAACAGTAATCAAAAATAGAGAAAAAATATATTATGTATATTATCAAATATCAATCTGTTTCGACCTATGAAATCTGTAAAACAGCTGGGATATTGCACATTTTTTGAGTTGTAGTGTCCCTCTAATATTAGTAATATATCACAAAAGGTTTATACAGGTGCCGTTGATATGTAAACATCCGTGCTGTGTTCTATGGAAGTTGGAATGTACTGTAGCTGTGAGTATTGTAGTGCAGACAGTCGGTGTAGACAGTCCCTGTTGGGGTTTGGCAGTGTTTAGTTCTCATGTGGCTCTGTCTGTGATTTAAAGGACCTGAAGGCTGAAAAACGGCAAGTGCAACACTTATTACAGACGAAGTTTGGACTGAACTGGGGGGCAAGCATCTCGTCATTGTACAAGTTTTGCACAGAGCGCAACATACAAAGGCTTGATTATGCAAGAATAGGAAGGGAAGAGACACATCAACTTGTTGCGTCTGCGGGAGCTTCAAGTGGTTCTGTGTATGGACGGAGGATGACAACCGGTTTACTGAGAGGTTCTGGTTAGGGGAGAAAAGTGTCAGACTTGCACTCGCACAGATGACCCCATTGTACAATGAAATGAGCTTCCTTCCTTTAAATTTCAGGCTGTGGTCAACTAGCTGGGCAGGCTTGTTAGCTCGTTAATTTGATAAATTGATGAGACCTGCATGTCAAGCTCACTAGCAACAATCAGTTTAACCAAGAACAATTATATCAGTGTAAATGACTTTAGATGAGTAGATTAGTGTTATGTTTCCAGCGCCGCGGCTCCAAACCGTAATGTCATTTGGGAGGACGGACGTACGCATAGTTTCTATAGGCTAACTATATTAGCTTTAGCCTGGCTGGTAGCTCATTTCTGCTTTTTTCTTTAGGCTAACTATATTAGCTTTAGCCTGGCTGGTAGCAGCTTTCTGTGGGGGAAATGGCCGGGAGACGTTGTGAATATGTTGCATTAATCAGGTGATTTAGTTTGTATTTGCAGCGAACATAAAACACCGACTACTGTAGCTTCACTGAGTACCAATCAAAAACTACAGGTATCTCTGTGTCAGCAGCTGCTGCTGCCTACAGTACTTTTCTGTACACGGAGAGCCTCACTTCCCATAAAAAAACTCACATACACACGTTACCCACATGGCGACCTGTCTTAAAGGGGAAGGGTTGGACGGTAATAATCATGTAAAAAGGAGAATGGTGAAAGTTTTTTCTAAACAAGCAGCAAAAGAGGGTTAGCGTCCTGCGCGTATGTGACCATCGCTTACATCACGATGTCAATGCTAAAACACAATATCATTCAGCCCTAATCAACATCAATACTTCACTCCATTAGACCTCAGCATTATCACAAATCACTACAGTTTTGCAGCGCAACCTAATATAAACGCCCATACTGTGACATGCTCCTGTCTGACGAGCCAGACCCTCCTCCACAGAGCCTTTTTGTGCAATTGTGAGTGAGTGTGTGTGTGTGTGTGTGTGTGTGTGTGTGCTTCAACAGTTATTCAATCTTTAAAAGGTAGACAAAATAACACAAACACTAGACAAAAAAGGACATTAAATCACCTTAAATGCTAATCACCCGTTTTACTCAACTCTAAATACCCTGAACTCTCTCTCATGGTGAGTGCAGTGCATTTTGTTTTCCAACACTTTTGCTTACAAATGCTGCAATTTCTCAGTGTTATATTGCTCCATTGAAGCAACGTAGATGGCTGTTACCCAGATGCATGCTAGTGGCGCGTTAAGGTTTGTCCGGCTTTCAGCCTGATTACCACTGACAAATAATCCTGCCATTAGGTTGAGTCACCATCCCGTGTCTTCTTCACTGCTTTAGTCATACAGCGGCTTAGGTAGTTTGTGCATTGCAAGCGTTATCACGAAGCTTGTGACTCTAGTAGAATTACCTGGAATCCCCCCTCCCCTTTCTTTCTGTTTTTGTGGATTTTCCTCACGGACGTTTGTCTTCAGCTGGAAGGAGAAGTTAATCTCAAACATTCCCCAATGGGTTATGAGTGCATGTTTACGAACACGTCGCCGGCAAAAACCACATGTTCTAACAAACAAAATATCTTACTCACTCTAAAATAGCCCTATGGTTAATTCATGGGTATGACACACAGAGAACAAGTGGTGTCTACTATGAGACTGTGCAATGCTGATTCATTGTGTGGTTTAAAGTGTGCCGTAAGCATGCGTTTGCATGCACATGCTCAAAGCATGGTGTAAAGAGGCTGGCTGAAGCTGCCCAGGCAGGCAGCGTAAAACACTTACATGCATACAGATCAGATGCTCCTGCAGTGGGATTATGCAAGTAAACCTGGGAGTTCAATTTGCAGGTGGCTGCTAATACCTTCTAAAAGAGGTTTGCAGTGGACTGCTCTGCTACACATTTTATAGCTCCGTCTAAATCGTAAGCAAAGGCAATCACAAAACCTGTGTTAAAGAACCCAGATAGTTGTTGTATTAGGTGGCTGTTTTTGTATTACAAGGAAATACTTTTGTTATTGCTGCATGGACTCGTAAAACAAAGACTGAGGTAAGAGAGAAGATTAAAGGTGGTGAAGTGCAACAGGGACAGACAGGTCGTGCAAGAAAAAAAAAATGGTAAAATGGTAAGTGTTCACAGCTTGTTTTGCGTCGTGTGTGTCATGTGTTTGTTTTTGTTACTTTATGTGTGTTATGTGTTTGGTTTGTGACAACTATTCACACATCGTCTCATCTTTTTTGCTTGCAGGTTTCATCTACAGAAGAATGTGTCGGACCTATGAGACTGACTCAGGAGCCCATTCAGGTAGGAAACAGACGACTTCTGTCATGTTTTGGGAGACCTGATGTTCAAACACCAGAAGTTGTTTTTGCTTGATAAACTGCATTTGACCAGGTTGAGTTTTCCTTGACAGCACTCCCTTGGGTCAATACTTTCATGTATTTAATGCTGCATAATTGAATGATTTGAATGATTAATCAATTAATCTATTAGTGTACTAAACATCAAATTTCCATTACAACTTTGCACAGCTCAAATGTCTGTGAATGTCTTCAAATGTCTTGTTTTGTTCGACCAAAAGACCAACTTGTTTTACATTGATATGTTACAACCTTCTTTTCATTTGAAAGGCTGGGCTCTAAGAATATTGAAATAAGAACAATTACTGAGCTGCGATGCGTCACTCTGTAGCTACAGCAGAGAGCTCAACATACAGGGTGAAAAGAGGAGCTACAGCAATGTGTAGTACAACAAAAATATGGAGGTTTACAAAATTAAACCTTGTAAACCTATTTTGGTTCAACCTCTAAATATAATTATGAACCTGAAAATGAGCATAATATGAACACTTTAAGAATAGACCCCAAAGCAGTTACATGAATGCACTATTTATCTAACATGAACACAATACATTCTTTAGGTCATCTAGTTCCAGGGATCCAGAGATCCATTCTGTATTTTAGGACTCAACATTGGATTATTTTAATGAAAATCGATTTGAATCTGAAGATTGGAAAATGGCCCAAAACTGAAATGGACAGGACAAACCATATTACGCTGTTTTGCTGAGCTAAGCATACTTTCATTAACTTTAGATCCATGGCTTTGAGAGGATATTGTTTACATGCTGTGGCGTCTGTCCTGCTGGGATCTCTCAGGGTCTTGTTGTTCAGGTTAGGTAAGGCTGATGCAGGGATTGTCTGCACTCATCCTTTGGTTAAGGATTAGGCCATGTGCTAGTCAGATTTATCCTTATGTAACTACCTGGAGGTCATCAGCTGCTTGACGTGCAGAAACCACAACGCATTCCTGTGTTCTGCCATTTCCCATCTCATTAATTAGCTACTTTAATTAGGGCGCAAGGGGGCACGCGTTATTTGTTTAAGGCAAAATATTAGGGGAGGGGAAAATAGTCAATACAGCATAGTATCGCAATATTTTTCGTACACAAACGCCAAGTATCGATCTTTTATTATAGATGTGTTTGTCAGTTTTTCTGCTTGGCAATCCCATTTTGCAGCAGAAAATTAGAGTGAGATGATCCAGCAGAGAAATTTATCTTTTTAGATTAAACAGATGTTGACAAAGTTTTCATTTGAAATTAGGAAAATTTGGAAAGAAGTTGGAAGAAAGGTGATACACTGCAACATAACCCAGTATGCAATATGTACCAAATCGCAATCATATCGTCCCTTGACAAAACTATCGTGAGGATATCGTATCGTGAGGCGTTGTGTGATTCCTACCTGTACAAAATAAGTGTCAAACCATTTTAAATGAAGTGTTGTTCGGCCAGTGTTGGGGAGTAACGGAATATATGTACTGGCGTTACGTATGCAGAATACAAATTATAAGTAACTGTATTCCAGGTACAAAGCCAGGGCAGGAAAGCATTTCTATCTTGGAAATTCAAACAGCATTTCACAATGAGGAAAGAACAGGGAGAATGAAATATAACTGTGCAGTGAAACCTCTGCCCGCCAGCAACCCACTTCCTCCCAGCATCATAATTACTCTACCTCCAACCTGAAACATCTTTAAGTAAGTTTTTTTTTTTTTAGTTAGCCAAGGGTGGTCGACTGCTGTATAACTGGTCACCTTGCTTTTTTATACATTTTTAGTTGTATTAGGTAACTACCTGCTTAGTTGACATGCGACCTTTCACTCCCCTATGTGCCGATTTACTAGCCCCAGAGCTGTAGGGGCTAAAATTAGCTTGTGGTAGCAAGAATGCGGATACATTTTTGTAGTAGGCTATGCAGTTCAAGACTACAAATACAAAAATCTATCTACTTGTTCATATACACATTCAGCCAGTTGGAACAGAAGAACACACCAGAACAGGCATGTTTAATAAGCAGTATTTAATGCCTGCATTCCTACACTTAAAACCATAACATGCAATTCCATGTGAAAGTAATCCGAACATTCAGTATACGTTATTCAGATTGAGTACCATAACGGAATACGTTTACATTTTTGGGCATGTTTTCAGTATTATGTAACAGAAGATGTTTTGAACGTATCCTTACCAACACTGTGCAGCTGCAGAAATGTTCCAGCCTACAAGTTGTATCCTAAGACAAAAACTTTGTTTTGTACAGATCTTAATTATTTTTTAAATATTTCTCAATAATCATTCCCTCCAATATTGTGAATCACATCGCAGTCGCCATATCAGTCAAAAATAATCGCCATTACATATTTTCCTCATATCGTGCAGCCCTACTTTACTTTTATTTGGGTTAGAGCTGTGCTGGTTTGACCGATCTCCAAGCGTTTCTGAGTTCAGCTCCGTTCCAACTCCAGCGCAGTGATGTGAGAGGCCTGGCATGCCACTCATGTTCAGTATCCTGCTCTATCCCTTCACCCGTCTCCTTCTCCTTCTCCTTCTCCACCCTGCCAAATAACATCGCAGCAGGAATATGTGGCGGCGAACAGCCAGTCGGAGGGACCAGAGTCTTCATTAAAAAAGCCTTCTAGGACCTTGTCTTATGCCCAATAAAACCTTTAAACAGCTCTCTTAAAGTTGTACCTCCAGCCTTCTGCCGGATCCATGACCTTACCCGCCTGCTCTCCTGCTTCACTCCTTCCAATGGAACGGAGGGATGAAAAGAGAGAGATAAAATTCTCTGCAGGAGAGAGGCTATATAGTGAGTTTTCCTTGACATTTACTGTTACTGCCTCACAGTCCTGGAGAGTTTCAAGCTCTCCAGATACTTCCTCCTTCAGCTTATCTGATGATTCATGTGTTTCACTCATTGCACAGATAAGTGAAGGTAAAGTAACTCACATGTTGTGTGTCATTAAATTTCACGTCCGTGTAGCCGATGAGTTCATGTATCGTTAAAATATCTAAAGGTTTTGTCATTCTGTGACTTGAACCTTTTTAGGATCTACTGTTTTCTACACTATGTAGAAAGGATGCATGAATATGAACAGGAAAACCATTAGTCAATTAATTGATTACTAAAAACATTTTTAATCTCTGGTTCACGTTTTGGGATTTTCCGGAGAAAATAATCAGAATCGAAAATATAAAATAATCTGTCGATGCAGCCTGAAGTCTCATTTTTAGTGTTATTGTGGTCATTTTATAATAGAATGATATGTCTTAAAAGTAATCCAGATTCAATGCATGACAGAGTCAACAACTTCAAAGCACTCTGGCAGTCCAACAATGTACTAAATCCTTGAATACTTTATGTCCAAAATCCTGCAATGGTCTAACAATCCAAAGGAGGATTGGGTGATGAAGGTTTGGTATGATACACGCCCTGCTATGCCCTGTTACGCCCTGCAGTACCCCGCTACACGCTGCTATGCCCTGTTACGCCCTGCAGTACCCCGCTACA
>NC_048422.1:21917622-21942354 GCF_013103735.1 Etheostoma cragini | reverse complement strand
TGCCCTGCAGTACCCTGCTACACGCTGCTATGCCCTGTTATGCCCTGCAGTACCCCGCTACGCTCTGCAGTAGGATGATTTGAAATAATAATAATAATAATAAAATCTTCCCAAAATGTAAAGCTTTAATGAGTTAAGAGGCTCAAGACAGATTTGATTTATTTATTTTTGCCAACAAAAGGCTTATTTGATGGTAAGGTTGCCGATATTGTTTCTCTTAAAATAGGCCAAATAGACAAATTAATCGATTATCAAATGGCTGATTTTTTTTCAATCAAACCTTTTGGACCTTGAGTTAAAATAAATGTTTCAAAATTATTCCAAAGTTCATTCACAACAGAACATTGCATTGACAGGTGGATTACTGTATATAAATTAAACTCACACTTTTCACCCATTTTATTCATATTCGTATACACAACAACACAAAAACCTAAATCCTGACACAGGATATCCTCCGTCATATAGTCTGACACGCTCTGACTCTGTTACGCTCCCTCAGATGAAATGTTCAAAGCCAGTTAGCCCGAGTGACGCCTCTCTGTGTTTGGGAATCTCCCGACGTCAGATGGCATCTGTACAAACAGGGCGGATTAACCTCTGAACTCTGAAAATGTGAGTAAGCTTACAGCATCACTCAGGGAGAACTCCCTGTGCCATCTAACTACGTGTTTTAATACACAGCCTAAAGCCAATAAGGGACTGGGGTGTTTGTGCAGCTAAATACCGTTACACTAACATTTATAGTCACCTGTCGTATTAATATCTTTCCTTCAATAATGGCAATTTTAACAGAGAAAAGAAACAGTATTTGACACATTGAACACGTCGAACACATTGCCTGCATTGCATCATTGTGCAGTTGACACTGAAACAGGAAGTGGTTCCCATTTAATCCTGCAGACATTTTGATGCTAAGTTTCCAGTTTCTTTAACCAATGACGGCTGATTTCTTCCCTTCTCATTGCTCAAGACATTGCTCAGAGGAATCTTTGTCTCGTTCTTCCCTTTCGATTGCCAGTCTGGATGAACCATTGCACAGCGCTTTGTTCTCTGTGAACTAAACAAAATTTGACATAATCTATTTGTAAAGAGGACTATCTGCAACCAGAAAGCGTCTAAGAAGATTGAGCATTATAGAGTATTCCTTTCAAACAGCTGACTGGAAACAATCAAGAGTTTTTGGCAGAAGATTCCAAACTTTTAAATGGTATTGTAAGTTAAAATGATGTATTTGCTTCAGGTAATTGTGTAAACATACATTGATTTGTGTATCATAAACAGTGAGTTACATATCCAGGGATGTGTGTGTCTAAGACAGACGTGATGGAGGTGTGGAGGGGTGCAGCCATGTTTTTAAATGTGTTTGTCTGTGTGCACATCCAGCCCAGTGTCATGGCAGTTTGTGAAATGGTCACGTTATTTAATCTATTGTTTCGTGTACAGGTCACATTAATGTTGTCATTTTTGTGTGTTGATTACACATTTTGAAGTAATGTATTTCAATGGGAAGCCTATTTTGTAATCACAGAACAATTACGGTAGCGAGTAGTATGAAAAGCCAAAAAATCTGCACAGGGCAGTTGGTCGGAGTGGTGAATGGGTCAAACAACACAGGACGCTCACCCCAGAGACCGGGGACGGGCCCCGCGTGTTGCAGTTTCTTTCCGCGTTATTCTCTTCCTAACCACAAGCATCCCGTTGTTGTGGCGTTTCATTTCCCCGTTGTTGTGTTCCACAGAGACCGCGGAATGCTTCCCTGCGTCTGGGGATTGAATCCTGCGTGCGGTGGTCCGTCCTGTTGTTGTCTCCGCCGTGTGGCGTCCCAGCGCGACTGTGCCGTTTCATTTCCCCGTTGTTGCGTCCCCCAGGGCAGCCCAGTGTCATGGCAGTTTGTGTTCACGTTCCAAAATCGGGACCTGTACTCAAATCAATAAATCAAAATAACGTGGTAATTTCACAAACTGGCGTGAGACCGGGTTGGCACATCAGTTGGGGTATTAAGACAAACAGCGCCTCCTGACAGGCTCGTTGCTTGTGACTCCTTTGGGTGGCAGGTCAGAGATCTGTGCAGCCGGCGTCGTCCCGGGGTCGACTGGGTGCTGTGTGTGTGGAATTTCACATGTTAGCACCATGGTTACACAAAGCAGTGCTATGGTTACACAAGCCATCACAGGATCAAAGACTGTGGACTTTCACAACCACTCACCAATACGAGCTTATTTCTCACTCTGTCCTCTTCTTCTTTTACATCTTCTTCTGCTGTTCTCACCTGTTCTTTTCTATATTCCAGTCTCCAGGTGAGGGGGACTTCCTAGATAGAAACACTGTCTTCCTGATTTTAAAATTGCTGGCGCGCTCCCCTGATCAAGACGTGCTTCTTTAGAACGGGTGGATTGCTTGTTTGCACATTTCTCGAGAGCTGCTCTTCCAAACAACTTCCACTTGACTCTGCACTTCCTTGGTCCTTGAGTAACACACCTGCAATGACATATTTGCGTCCCCAAGCAGTGTTAGAGTATACGCATCATTTGTGAATACCTAGCTGTTTGGGACCAGGCTTTTTCCTGGAATGAAAGCGTTCATTCTGAAAACAATGCATCACAGAGCGAGCCGTACCTAGCATGCCATTCGGCAGTGCAACAGTTAATAAAAATAAAAAACTCTTTGTACACTACATCGTGTGTGTATAACACATTATTATCAATAATATGTGTCATAGATCACATAGAACATTGCATTCCCATTGGTCCTTAGCAATACAGCCGCTAAGTGTGAAGTCAATCGGATCAACGGTTGTTGAGAAAAGAATGAGACTCATTCCATTTTAGTCAAATGAAAACAAGAAATGTGGGGGAGTCTACTTCTTTCACCCGCTCACTTATTCTCTTTCCTCTCTCTACCTCTCTCTCTCTCTCTCTCTGTCTGCTACACCTCCATACATCTCTGTCACTCTTTCCTTTGTTGTCTTTAGAGGGAGGCAGGAGGAGATGCTGCTACGAGGCAGAGTTGAGTACTGTTGAACCAACAGAAGAGTGTGTGTGTTTGTGTGTGTGTGTGTGTGTGTGTGTGTGTGTCTCTTACAGTGTTGCTATTCCTCACCACTGTACCAAAGGTGGCTGGTGTGTTTGTGGTCAAAACACAGTGTGGGATCAAAAACACGAGTCCACTCTCTGCAGCCTTCATGTCTGTTGGTGTGAAACAGAGCCCTCAGTTGTGATTACGTGCCGCTCAGTTTATTTTGAAGGAATAATACACAAGGAGAAGACATGATGTTCACTATGATGCTTCATACGACCATATGTCCAGAGGGTGAAGGAGAGGCTCAGTGGATTGGAGGAAAAGTAGAGTATGTTTTTGTCCTATAAATATTGTTTCAAGAACAAAACTTGTAAAAAAAATAATAATAATAACAAATAAATAAATAAAAACAGTCTTGCTGTGATACAACAAAGCTTAGCTGGCGGGATTCCCTAACTTCACCAGCACTCATTTTTCACTGGTTTTGATATTTGTTTAAAAAAGGTTATTTGAATTTATAACCTTTCATTTGTAACATTTTGACACATCTGATAAGTTCTTAATATTTTAACAAAAAACTTTTATGCATCCATTAAACTAATCCACACCAAATTAGCACCATCCACCAGCCAAATGCTGGTAAAATACGCAAGTGGCCAGTGGATTTGCTTCACTCACCAGCCAAAAAAAACAATAGTAATCTATTGAGTGGAGGATCAAATTTTAACATTCACTAGCCATGTGGCTAGTGGGAAAAAAAGTCAATTTTGGACGATGCTCCACACTGTCATTGTGGTTGTCTTCAAAATCTACCCCCTGTTGTAAAAATGTTCCACATACATGCCCCACAAAGTTTAACTCTAACCTTAAAAATATGGAGGCTTCGCTAATGATAAAAAGCAGTCTACTCTCAAAAGGGAGGTGGGTGTTTAAGGGTTAAATATCTCTTGCTGTCAATCCAATCACAAATCTTTTAGGTCTTAAAGGTTTGGCAGTTGGAGCAGTTACGGTATTATTCAGGCCCACAAATGTCAGTAACCCTAGTAGGACTGGAGCCTTGGTGCCAGGAGTGTATATTACAGCTGAAGTCTGGTTCTTGGATTTCTGCTGCTCTGGAGAATGTCCTGTCTGAGTAGTAAATGTTGTTGGGACCTACGAACATAGATATCCTATAATTATCACCGTAGTAGCAGCACTGTCTCACCCAGGCGTCCATTCCTTCCTTGTCTCCTCAGGTCCTGCTGGTGTTCGCCAAGGAGGACAGCCAGAGCGATGCCTTCTGGTGGGCCTGCGAACGCGCTGGCTTCAGGTGTACCATCGCACGGACGCCCGAGTCCGCCGTCGAGTGTTTCCTGGACAAGCACCATGAGATTATAGTCATTGATGGACGGCACTTGCGCTACTTTGACCCCGAAGTTGTATGCAGGTGAGCCTCACCCGTGTGTGTCAGCTGTCGCTGCTTCTGTGTGGTTGTTTGTTGTTTCGTCTTGTTGCAGAATATCTCCTCTGACAAAGGTTGCTTAAGGAAAAGATCCTCTATATTAAAGATATTGCATATTGAGCAGCGCCACTGGTATGAAACGGTACACACTTCCTGTCTACTAAAGAGGCATGGCCTTATTTGAAAGTGTAGTGAACCTCATGTTTATTTTTGTATAATTTATTAATATTTTGGTTTGCTGAAGTTAGATATATACACGGCTAAAAAACATATTTAGCATGACAGAGATTAGTTGTGTCAGGGTGTTCACGAACCTTAGCTGACGTTAGCTACTCTGTGTTGCCAGATCTCACAAGAGTTTGGTCCTGAGCCAGGAACAGGTCTTACACAAAGTCAATTTTAGCATCATGTGGCTTGTATACAATGGGTCCAATATATACTTTGGTAATTACGGGGCAAAAGAATCACTCATAATCTGCGTTCACATTCATTTCACCCGTTGGAATCAATACACTCAGGACCTGCCGCTAGCCTCCTGAAGAGGCTGTACCTATGTTAAGATACAGACAGTTAGCTTAGCACAAAGAATGGAAGCAGGTGGAAACCGCTAGCCTGACTCTCTCAAAAGATAAATCTAACCTACTTACCAGCTCCTATAAAACTCACTAATCAACAGACACCCAACCAATATGTATAGTCTGGCACACAAACACCCATAAAACTCCACTACCACTGCTGAGGAGGTTATATTTTCCGTTTGGTTTTATTTATTTGTTCTTCAGGATTATGGAAAATGTAGTGCCACAATTTAATGAAACTTGGTAAATTTGTTGAATGGGCCAAGAATGAACCCACTGCATTTTGCAACAGATCTGAATCATGAGACAGCTTATTTGACCTTGGCCAAGATTTGCGTTCATGAGTGCCCTTCTAGTTTGTTATGTGTTAGTTAGAGGTGCTGGTCTGTGGATTTTGTTGCCCTCGGACAGCACCAGGCTAGCTGTTTCCAGTCTCTATGTTAAGCTAAGCTAAGCTAACCAACTGCTGGCTGTAGCTTTATATTTACTGTACAGACATGGAGCGAGATCTATCTTTTGATCTCTCAGCAAGAAAACATATTTCCAAATCTGTCTACTCTAAGTACCACATTGTACTGGGATTTCTTAAAGAACTTGAACTGGCACAGTAATCCGGTTTCTTTACTGTTGCTGTTTTCAGACCAACATGTTTGATATTAAATAAAGATTTTAAAAGTGCTTCATCTGCCAAAAGGGTCAGATTATTACCAGTAACACCGATCAGGTAATTCTTCAATTCAATCACAAAGCAATCAATAGTTATTTATGTAGGTTGTACCTAAAACCAGTTCAATACAAGAATGTCCAGAGTCTGTCTAAAGTGGTTCTGCTGTAAATAGCTTTGGGACGCTGCTGTCGAGGGCTTGTGGGTGCCATCTGGTGTTCACTGAGAGCACCACAGACATCTGCAACCTGAAACTGCACTCTGACTTAGTCTGGTAACTGCTCAGGTCAGAGTTTTGCTTTAAGAACAAGAAGCTGTGGACACTGGATCTCACAATTCATAAGTGGCCGTTGAAGTAGAGTGGCACTTGAGTGAGTCTGAACAACAAATTGTAAGTTTGTTTGTTGACATGAAAGCTGGATGGTGGCCCAGGGGAACAAGAGTAAAACACATGCTGCAGAAGCCTTTCCTCCTTCTTTCTTGTCCTATTTTTCCACAGAAAAAGCCCCCACTGGCCACTTTTTAGAAACCTCCATTGATTGTAGAATGACCGCAGTAAGTTCAGACTGGCAGTACTGGTCTGGGCTACATCTGTACCCTGTTCCTTTCTGGTATGCATGGACATTTCAAGAGTTATTCAGAGCGTTTGTCTAATCCTATGTTTATCACAAATTTGTACATCTTAAACTGTTTCTTCCCATTTAAATGAAATAAATCTCTGATTTTAAGGGCTGGGATATTTTTAGGCATCGACCGAATGGCCTCCATAGTGTTGAGCATTGAAAAAATGCCTTGCCATTCAATATCAAATATCAGTACATAAAGAGTAAATCTGATCAGCGTTAGTGAGCCACTAAGCATGCAGCAAGCTTCTAGCAAGATGCAGGAAAAACCATGTAACGCACCGAGACGGGGCTCACGTGTGTTTTCGTATCTATAACAATAAAATAACAAAAATAATTTGTACTATAATGTTGTCTTTTGTTTTTGTTTAAATGGATTTTATAAAGTTGGTATGAAAAAAAGGATTGTTCTGAAATTGAAGTAATGGTATCTAAAACTTTTGAACATTACCGAGCCATACTGATTATTACAAATAACTTCTAAAAGCTGTCAATTCTTTTAGTTTTTATCATCTAAGAACAAAAGACTTGTTTTTAGAGCTTTTCAGTGGGGATTCCCGTGGCTCAAAGAGTTTACTGTGTGTCCCATGGTTGTCCTAATGCTGTGTGAATACCCTCTAGACATCCTTACAAGTTATGTAAAGTGATTTTACTGATGTTTATATAGCCTTGTTTTTCAGGCTTGGTATTCAGCCTGTGATATAGTGCATATTCTTCATATTAAGCCAAGACTACTTCTGTGTTTATTGCAGTCATGATTTTTAGCAGACGTTTTGGCTTTCGTTATTGTTAGATACATTGCTAACCCATTTAAAGTTCCTTGAAACACTAAAGGCCACTGCCGGATGTTTTGTAGAGTGATTTATTATAAGTGTTTCATTATTTCCACGACTAAAGGAACAGACTCATTTGTCTGTCCTGTTTCCTGATTACCACAGTTTTGACAGCTGCTCCCTGTTTGTTCATTGCTCCTTCGCTCCTTTTCCTTGTCAGGGTTATTTTTTTCTGCCCCCCCCCCAACCCCCTCATATCCCTATCCTCCATGAGGATGTCTCCCATCATCTGCTCCCTCTGTTCCTCCTCGTCCTCCATCACTGTCTCCTCTCCACCGGGCCACTTCCCTGTGTGTCCTAACAACAGTTGTGGCTTTGGGGCCGAACCTCTGAAGCACATGTTGTGTTTGGTGTGTCTGTGTAAAGCAGCAACATTTTATGTCCCTCTTATTGTGGGGTTGACATCACCCCCAATCTGCCCACATGTTGAACCTGTACCTGAGTCCAAGACCCATCTCATGTGCGCAAAGTGTGGATGAAATGAACTCCTGAAGTCCTGCTGCCTTTTCATTTCTTCATTTCTTTCATTCCCAGGTCGATCCGCGAGACAAAGCCATCCGAAAACACAGTTATTCTGGCCATCGTGCCACAAAAGTAAGTTTGATTTTTATATCCTCTGTGTTGTAAACGTTTTGCGCAGTAATGCCTTAAAGCAGAAAACTTGAAGATTTTCATTTAAATAAAAATCTGTGTATCTATCCCCACAGCCGTTGGTTAGGGATCGACCATTGGTTGGTCTAGCCGGTTATTGGGGCCGATATCTGGCAATTTGCAGATTATCTGTATCTGTTGTACACTGTTCCATCTGACCGATAACCAATTATGTTAAATAACTAAAAAGTGCACTATTTTGGCTCCGCTACAGCTCTGCAAACAAACTGTTAGCACCTTACAACTTCAGGAAGCTATATTTGTTTTTATTAATCCATTTCTTTGACTGTGTATTAAGTTTAAGATTCAGTTGTATTAATTAATTGCTTAAAGCATTTAAAGAAACTTTTGTGTTGGAGTTTGTAACATTCCAAATTGTCAATTTTGACTGAAAGGTTTTCTTATTTACTGTTCAGCTAATGCATGTCAGTTCCAAATATTGATTTTATTAACTACTAATAATCTGTCTTGGTATTGATCCAAACCTACCATTGATTATTTCATCACTATGATTTGATCAGATTTGATTGAGAGTGACCAAACAACCCACCAGATTCTGATTTAAATGTGGTGCATGGAAGTACGTGACATCACCATTTTTCCACACACACACACACACACACACACACACACACACACACACACACAAAGATCAGAGAGAAATGTGAAATAACCAAATCTTTGGCTAAAAACACTGTGTTAATGTAGATTTGCTCACAGTAAGAAGCTGCCTGAGAAAATAAGTGTACAGGACATTTAATCTACATTTCCATATAACTGCGGACCACTACGAGTATGTTTTCTGAAAAATGATTGTGGTTTGAGATGGTAATAATTATTTTCTGTCAATGAATAGACCAGCTGACCAGGACGAGCCATCTGTTCTTCCTCTCCTCTGTGCAGGATTTAGCAGAGTACGTCCAACAACTTGCCTTCTCTTGTGACTGTGTGATTATAGCAGACTGACTGGTTTTCTGATAGATGTTGTTTTTATTAAAGTCTGTGGGAGAGTTCAGACACTAAAATAGCAGCATGTTGCCTATGTTTGAAGGAGGCACTTATTGGCGGCGGTGTTTGATGGTGTGAATGTGACGTAAGAGGTTGCAAAACAAGTTGCTACTGAGTAAATCCTGACTCATTCAATTTTCCTCTCCCCTGTCTCTCTTTCTCCTTCAAACAACACTTAACCTTGTTTGGTCTCCAGAGGTTTGTGGAGAACTGCAGTGTGGTGGCCTGCTACAATGAGCTCATACAGATTGAACATGGAGAGGTGCGCTGCCAGTTCAAACTCAGGTATAGCAGAGAAAAGAAACCTTAACCACACGCACACACACACACACACACACACACGCACACACACACACACATCATGCAGTAAAACTAACACGCACAAACAAATATATAAAGCGGTTGTGTTGCTTTATTGATGCACAGGGCTTGTAACTCTGTCTTCACCGCTTTGGAGCAATGTCAGGAGGCTGTGGAAATCACAAGTGAGGACCACATAATACAGGTAATAAAGGTTTTTACGCAAGAAAAGTAAAGAATATAACGAGATTCTAAAACCTTTTTTTAACACACCATGTATGTAAATGTTTGCTTATTTGGAAATAACTACATGGAAACCTTTTTTTCTTTAAAAACCTGTGAGCCCAAAATACATGCACAGTACGAGGCAGCATTTGAAAGGTAGCATCTTCTAGTTTCTGAATATGTGTTTCCTTAGCATGTGGCTATAACACAAGCTAATCCACATCAGTTCAAGCATGGCGCATGCTGTCGCCTATAATTTGTCATATTTTAATAACAATAGATTTGACGTGCTACATGCAAATTACCACATACCTTCAACATCTTGTCATCCACTGCATATAATTCCAGACTTCTAGGCCTCTTTTTCTTTGTGATGTCCCTGGATAGACACTCTACTATAGACTATGGGATTTGGATGAAAAATAAGAACTATAGGGTAACGATATACAGTAAAAAAGAAAAAAGAAAAGGGGTTTTAAAAATAGAAGAAGCTGGTAACCGGCGGGCAGGTGTTTTTTATTTATTTATTCTACTCTAACTATACGTCATCCTGATTTTGTCCCAGTACGTGAACCCAGCGTTTGAGCGGATGATGGGCTACCACAAGGGGGAGTTGATCGGGAAGGAACTGACGGAACTCCCCAAGAGCGACAAGAACAGAGCTGACCTGCTGGACACCATCAACACCTGTATTAAAAAAGGAAAGGTGAGTCTCACGCATCCATCAATCCATCTACCAATCTGTGCAAGGAGACGCAGCTGTACCATCGCCTGACTGCTGTGTTGTCTCTGAAGGAATGGCAAGGCATTTACTACGCCAGGAAGAAGTCAGGCGACAGTATACAGCAACATGTGAAGATCACACCTGTCATCGGCCAAGGAGGGTAAGATAATATTAATCATAATTATAATATTATTCAACGTGCTTAGTGTTCATATCCAAGAAATTTAGAATTACTGACAGACCTATCTCGCTTCCAACAGGAAGATTCGACATTTTGTGGCCATCAAGAGACCTCATATTGACAACAATAATCAGGTGAGTCAAGTCAAGATCTAATGTGTTCCACAGATAAATGCTAAGGCTAACTCAAATTATTTGAATGGAGTTTTCATTTGAGTTTGCAAACTCTAACTGAAAACTCAAATGAGAAATCCCAAGTTTTAAAGCATACTAGCAGCTGTTTGGAGAAATAAATGCTGCTACAAAATATAATTTAAAAGACTTCTAAACCCACTTCGGAAGATTTCAGTCTGCTGTCTTTATTCTGTTGTGGAGTTGTAACAAATGTCTTTTAGCAGTCCTTATGCTACAGCACAGCTTGGCCCAAACAAGCCTAGTGGAGAAATAAACGATCGAGTCCATACTGGACCCAGACACAGATTGCAAACTCTGTTGGCAGTAAGTGTAGTATAAATACTTCAAATGAACTGTAGGCTGTAAGTGTCAGATTTAAATACTTCAAGAGGATATGTAGCCTCACAGGCTTCCAACTCTGTTGAGCAGCGTGCACACTGACTCTGAAGCAGGTGTGCCGCTACACTCAGCTGGGTTCCAGGCCAATAACGTCATGCTATGCTAAGCTATGGCTAAGCACCAGGATCCCCCGCTAAGGCCTGGCAGGGCTAGCAGCCAGGCGCCAGGGCTATTTATACCCCGGGCAAAGCTGCACGGAGACTATCTGGAGCTCATTGCTCTCTTTCATCGCGTGGACATAAGGTGAGTCAGCCGTTGGCGTCTGCCTGCCAAAGCCAAATGGCATTCATTCCTGCCTCGGATTGGGAATCCTTAGACATGGCAGCGACTGATCCCATTCTCAAAAGTCATCCCCCTCCAACCAGAATCATGCAGTGTCAAACCAAGTGGTATTATCAGGGTGTCCTCTTTTTTAAAGCATTTTTAACAACACAGTAGGAACAAAAGTTTAGTATTTGATGACATTTCAAACTAAATCACATGGTGAGGCACTGCGTCTTCACTATTTGAAAACCCAAGGCCACAGAGGTCCTCTCAGGATACCACTGATTTGATACTGTATCCTTGGTCAGGATATTTTCCTCCGAGCACTTAAAACCACACATTATTCCTCATCTATTCCCACCCAGACGTTTGGCTGAAGACCACGGTTTCCATTTCATTGACTTGTTTGGTTAGCAGTATTTGTCTAAGCACTCCAGACTTACAGCAGGTTTAGGGTCAGTTTTGTTTGTCTTCTTCTTTCAATTAAGGGCCATCATAATCTCAACTCTTTCCCAGCTTTAGTCAAGTTAATTCAAAAGATGTTCTTTAAGATGTCTGTTTGTACCTTGCAGCCCAAGAAGCTCAATAAGATGTAGCCAGCAAAACCTGGCAACCTTGTATGTCATTAGAAGTGTTTATACTGTCTTAATCCTATTTACTCAGTATGGAAAGCACTGGAGACCTGAGAGCAAGCGACTTCAATGCAAGGAGGGGCAGGGGAGAGAAAATGAGCATTGTGTGAGCATTGAGTAAAAGAAAGTATACAATTGACAGGGACAACCTTCTCGGTAGCACAGTAAAATAATTCGGATTTTCAAACATAAAAATAACAAATGTGTTTGAATGAGCGCATTCACAATAACATAAATGTGGATGGTGCACTGTCAGCAAGATGTTAAGGTGCAGTGAGTCACTGGGTGAGGAAAATCCTCTGTAACCGGATTAAACCGGCTCTACTTATCCATATAAACATAACCTTGGTGTGACTAATAGGATGTACTGTACCAATTGTAACCTGCATGAGTATGTATTTAACGATCATTCTGAAAAGTGCTGTAAAGTTCAGTTATAAATGTAGAAAAAAAGCCAACAAAGATTGTACAGAAGTGTGATGCCTCACTCGGTAGCTAAAATGGAGAGATCAACACACAGGGTGAAAAGAGGAGCTATACGACAAAAATATGTTTATTTTTTATTTTTTATTAACCCATCTAAACCTATTCAGGTAAAACCTCTAAACACAATTATGAACCTGAAAATGAGCATTAAATGAGCACTTTAATATAAGAGAGATTTAATAATTTTAATAAATAAGATGATAGTGCTGTAAATGTTTATTTTTTCATGCAACATAAAATGAGAATAAAAATCCGAATTAGACATAATCTGACAAATTGGTGTTTGATTACCACTTCTAACCTGTTTTGGGCTCAGCTCCTCTTCTGCTGACAGCGGTGGAAGAAGGACTCAGATAACCAAAAAGTAAAAGTCCTGCATTCAAAAACTTACTTCACTTAAAGTACAGTATGTATCAGCATAATGTACTCAAAGTATGAAAATGACTCATTGTGCAGGAAATGTTCCTTGTCGGTGTTGTCCTATTATATCTGATGTTTTTGGATTAATATTCCTGCAACATTAATGTGTGTTGCAGTTTACTGCTGTAGGTTAAAGGTTGTGCTCGCTTTAAAATCCTTTATATACTGTTGGGTGGTTTAATCAACAGAAGTAATCCTGCCAGCGTGTTGCTTTCCAGGAGCAGGAAATTAGGCTGATGCTGGTTCCCACAGAGCAAGCGATCCAGCAGTGACTCTTGGTCGTTTTCCAAAACCTCAACTTTAATCCGCTGCTTCTCTTCTATCTCTCTCTCTCTCTCTCTCTCCCTCTCTCTCTCTCTCTCTCTCTCTCTCTCTCTCTCTCTCTCTCTCTCTCTCTCTCTCTCTCTCTCTCTCTCCGTCAGGTCCACAAGTTCAACAAGGAGGAGAGATGCAGCGGGGAACTTTCTCACTCAGGTAACTTACCACCACCTTAGCACCACATTCTTTACAGTTGACAGTGTTTCTTAATCGCTCACCACACTGCCATCACATGTGGATCACAGAGCTGAGCTTTGGAGACCCAAATCTGACTAGACTAAACTAATTACATACGTCAAAAATATAAATGCATACATAAGTTAATGACACTGTTTGTTGATATTTAAATGGAGTTTCAGTATGAAAAAGATTTGTCGGCTGGTTGTTGATTTTGTGGAATTTCCCCTCCTTTTGGCACACACATTTTTGCCCTAGGAGGCTGAAATTTGGCATGGAGGCCAAAAGTGTCTGTAAGAATAGGTATGCGTTAATTCATGCATGCGTTGATGCATGCGCGTGTGGGTCACAGCCATTGGTCTGATATTTATTTTACCGGACATATGGATGATACATGGGAGGTTTAAACTGGGGAAACAAGTAGAAGTGCTTCAGAAGAAACATCACTGAGATTCATCTATGTCAGTGCAACTCACTCCCTTCATCAGTCTAAATGTGCTGTACACTTATTGCCCGTTACGTCTCTCTGCCCCTCTGCAGAGTGCCATTCTCTACGTCACCGTGACAGGAGGAAAGATTCTATTGACGCGAGATCACTCAGCTCTCGTAGTAGTGACGGTAAGACCATTCAAAAAACATTATCATTCACCTGGGCCTCTGTCTGTGAAATTGGGCCTCCAGTTTTTGTCACTCCATAGGAAAGATAACGAAGAAAACAATGTTAAAAAAGTAGAGAACAAGGTACAATCACCAACTGTGATGGGTTTGGCACTGGAACGAAAGAGATCCTCAAGAGAGAAGTCGTGGGCTGATGACATTATGCATCCCTCCCTCCTCACAGCGGCCGAGTGCTACTTTGTCTGCTTCTTCTTCAATCAAACCACTCTCCTTCTTTCTCTTCTCGTCCTTCATTTTCTTTAGATTAACATTTGCCCCATGTTTAAAAAAAATTACGTTTCCTCTCCTTTTTTGTATGTTAATTATTAGGCGTAGAGGGGAATAATCGTATGAAAAGTGATTTTTTTTTTTGGACAAATTTTTAAATCTATTCTTTTCCCTAGAATCCATATTTTTTATTTTAGTTTTTTGCAAATGATTGACCTAAATATTTTCTGTTCATACGGTAGTGTGACTACATCATATCAGTTTCCAGCTAAACAGAGTGGAAGCAGAAAATGTCATGTCCTTTTTTTCAAATGAAATAAACGTCGGACGGACTGACGGATGTGTGATGTGAATTATTTTAAGAAAACAATTATTTTTTAGAAATGTCTCATGATATATATTGTCTGTAGAAGACAATAATTATTAGATTGTAGGGGCTGTTGATTAATTAGCCCCACTATCATGGTGCATAAAAGGATTACTTTCTTTTGATAACAGCTTCCGGTTTACAGAACCGAAGATATTCCTCCGTCGCCAGGATTCACTCCATGACCATCGAGGCTCCCATCACCAAGGTACACTGCTTTCTGCATTCAGTTATTTAGGATCATTGTTGTCCCGCTAGGGCTGGGCTTTATATCAGTATACATTGATATTTTGACATGAGAATAGATATTATCTTAGATTTTTTATGTCAAACATTGTGATATGACACAAGTGATGTCTTTTCCTGGTTTTACAGGTATAACAGTAAAGTGATGTAATTTTCTACACTTACCTGACTGTTCTAGCTGTTCTATTATTTGCCTTTGCCTACTTAGTCATCCACAATATTGATGATTATTTATCACAAATCTCATTGTGTAAATATTTTGTGAAAGCTTCAAATGTCAACCCTACAATATCGCCGCAAAATCGACATTGAGGTATTTGGTCAAAAATATTTTGATATTTAATTATTTCCACATGGCCCAGCCCTAGGTCCCACCCAGAATAAAGTAATGGAAAACTTATTTTTATGAATGATTTTCAGTCTAAGTTCCTTTAGGTACTAAAATTACCATTGTGGTGAAGGTGTGTAATTCCTTTTGGTTCCCATATGGAAAAGTAAAAAGGTTTGTTTTGCAACGTAAACACTGGGTTGTGCCAGAGTGGGGTGAACTTGTTTGATGCTAGTAATGATTTTGTGATTTGGTTTGTTTTCCACCAGACTGTCAGAGTTTAATAGATGGTAATCCGTTGACAGGAGTTGGATTGATTGACTGATTGTGAGGGGAAGGGGAGATCTGCAATTGGGTTTTGTTCCAGTTCCAGCCACGGGTAGATTATATTAATCCATTTAACCATGTACTGTAATTGATTTGCCAAGAAGTAGTGATGGAAGTTTGGTGTCTCTAGCCCACTATGTGATTTTTTTTATTTTGTAGTGTAGAAAGTGATATTCTGTTTTTTTGTTGTTCCAATAAAATTTGTATTGTTAAATAGTTGCAATTTTTTAACCATTTGTCTGTTTGAGTGTTGGGGATCACAGAAAAAAAGTAGTTAATCCGGGTTTTCATTTTGACTGAAGCTATTCTTCCGATGAACGTGAGTGGGTGTTTAGTTGTCGATTTTCCTGAAGAGGGGATTATAGTTGAGGGTAAAAAGCTCTGACAGCTTGGGGGAAATCTGAATCCCTAGATACTTGATGTTGCCTGTGTGAAGCGTCCTGAGCTCCAAAATCCCATGCGTCATCTGAGAGTGGTAGTAATCCTGATTTATTCCAGTTGACATGGGAGAATCTGTTAATAATATTAACCTTTTTTTTAAAGTGATACTTGTGGGTCCTGTAAGTAAAGTAAAAGATCATCTGCAAATAAACTGATTTTGTGTTGTACGTTGGCCACCTGAATTCCTTTGGTTATGCTGTTTTGTCTCATTGCTGCTGCAAGAGGTTTAACAAAAAATGACAAAAAGGGAAGTGTATTGAATGAAAAATTACAAGTTTACCTTATCAAAAGCTTTTTCTGAATCAAGTGAAATGATAACGGTTTTCTGATGTGTTTCTTGTGATATATTGAATAAGTTGAAAAGTCTGTGGACATTATCTGAGGCGTGTCTATTTTTAATGAAGCCTGTCTGATCTGGATGAATGAGTGTGGAAGTTGATGTGTTTAAACACTAATGTCATGGCTGCTGTGTTCATGTGTGTGGGTATGGTGGAGGGACGTTTTTATTCCTATAATTACTTTGTTGAATAGTGGTGATAATATGTCTCAAAAGTGTTAGTAAAATTCGGCTGGTAATCCATCTGGTCCGGGAGTTCGTTGCTAGGAATTTTATTGGGGGCTTTGTTAAGTTTATTGAGGCTGACGATCTAGAGGGATGGTTGGTTCTGCAGTTCATTTTGGTAATGTCAAACTGTTTAAGAAGGTGTTGACTTCTGATTGTGTGGGTTGGTGAGTGGAGGAATGGAGGTTGCTGTAGAAAAATATGTTGATTATACCCTGTGGGTTTTGATTAATGTTTCCTTTGGAGTCCAACATGGCTCGGATGATTGATTTCTCTTTCTTGAGTAGATTTGCTAAATATTTACTGTTTGCTTTATTACTGTATTGAAAACCATTATATTTTAGTTGCTGAATTGGAAATTGTGTTGTTTTTTTTCAGAATAATATTGTCAAGTTGCTTGCTCTCAGTTCCTTTACTGAAATAGCTTACTGGGGCACTTGATGTAATTGAGCCATCAATAAGGTTATCAATTTAAGCTCTGCTGTGTTTCCTTCTATGACAAATCAAAAAGGCTGCTGTGAAAAATTTCCATAGGCCGCTTTTATTTGGTATTTAAAGTTACCACGTCACTTACTTTTACATGCTATTCTCATTTTCAGATGTATACAGTGCTATGCTTTAGTTGTATTTATGTCATCCACTTTTATCTTACTGTCCTTTTATCTTATTTTTGTCTTGTATGAATAGCGCCATTAATGCTGTGCTGACACGTTCCCCCGCTCAGTGCATTTCATTGTAATGTTGACCCCTGTGTTACATAATTAATAAAATAAAAGTAAACTAATATTTAACATTTGACTGTTTTGGATGAAGCTAAATAATTCCACTTTGTTTAACAGATGTCTTTTTTTTTTTAGAAGGAAATAAAACAATATGTTCTACTCTAGTATGAACATCAAGGCATTTTTGGCGAATTGTGTATTTGATCATCACAGAATTGTTTTTGTTTTTTCTCTTAAATTCTCCTGGACCCATCTGTCATGATTCGAAGGTCTAGCGGAGCAAATACTCTGAGCAGTAACAAACCCAGGTCAAGATCTATGCTTGACCAAAGTTTGAATGATATACAGTATACAGTACATCCCACAGTGCACCGCTCCCCGTCCTACCGCAGGTCCTGTGATGCTTTTGTTAGTTTAACAAGCAGCTTTTTACAGCTGTTTCGCCTGGCACAAGATTTCTCCAGCATCACATGCACATCTCATGGACACATGTACAATGAAGGGCTGTTTTATAGCATGTCGTGTAGAGAGCTATTTGTCTGTTTTGCAGCAAATGAGACTTTTTCTTTTTCCTCTTCCCCAGGTAATAAACATCATCAACGCAGCCCAAGAGAGCAGTCCGGTAACGGTGGCCGAGGCTCTGGATCGGGTGTTGGAGATCCTGAGAACCACCGAGCTCTACTCCCCTCAGCTCGCCTCCAAAGAAGATGACCCCCACACCAACGACCTGGTCGGGGGGCTCATGAATGTAAGAGGCTGTGTACTGTAGATACTCAGTGATATGCTTTCCGGTTCATTCATAACTACACATGCTGGAAACTCTTTATAAGGAGAAACATGTCAATAGTCTTTTTTTAATCGAATTGTAAAAATGTTCTTACCTCATGCGTATGAAAGCAAAACATGCATTCTTGTTTAACCAAGAAATATTTGGCTTCCACAATCAAATCTTTATTTTCCCAACAGTCTCTTAGTTTATGTGTTTTTTAGGAACTATGACTCAACTATGTGTTGAGTCAATGCACACAGATGTTCATCTTTCTTGGAGTTTTCAGATCCATCAGTTGGCTGCCAAAACTTCCAGCAAATACCAAAATATACTTTGACGTGACTATGACGTGGTCCTAATAACAAGTGTGTCTGTGTATAGACAGTATATTTATATTCCCCTGTGCCTGAGAGCTCCATTATAGTTAAAAATGTATCAATGTGCCATGCTGTTGCCCTGGGTGGCATGTTCCTTCGCTACTATGAACACATGCATTCAATGTTTTTCTACAATACTTAAACCAATCCTTATTTTAGTTTTTTTTGTTTTCCTCCAGGATGGGCTGCGGAGACTCTCTGGGAATGAATATGTCTTCTGCAAAAGTAAGTTTGAAAGGACCAATGAAGAATAACACTATATGAGTGATCCGTACAATAATAATGATAGTAGTAATACAATATAGTTACCTCTAAAGGCCCTGCACACCCACAGAACTGTTCACTCACTGAACAACTGATATGCTCTCACAACACACACAATAAGTCAGTCATAAACATCGTGTACCAAGTAGTACTCATAATAACTAGTTTAGCATTAAGACTGAAAGGATGAGGAAACAGCTAGACTGTCTGTGTCCAAAGTTATAAAAAAAGAAACACTTACCAACCCCTCTGGCGCTAATTAAGACATTAATTAAACATTGTGGGTTTAGTTTGTGGGTACACAAACAGACATGTAAGAAAAATGCTAATGTGTGGTTTACAGGGAAATACGCAAAATAACTGTTTCTGGGCAACTAGGGACTTTGGTCTAAAGTGTTAAACTAAGCAACGTTAATCAACTCCCAACTCCAGATTATTTAACGCCAATATAGAAAATCATCATGTCTCTGTAAGAAAAGCTTTTGGCAGCGCTCTGACTATGACTGACCTTACTGCACAGGTTCACGCTGTGAAGAGAAGTTGAGTTAATTTCAATCATTTAAGATAAAAGGGTACAGACGTTTTAGCCTTTGGTCCTTCTCATCACTTGAGTGAATCTTATGAATAAATATTATCCTTACAGTGGTTACAGACCAGATGAATGTTCTTTTAGTGTGAATTCTTCCATCTGAGTTTATTACGTAACCCCATTATAATGATTAAAGTCACAAGAGCACTTAACTGAGAGAAGATCTAAATCAAGAGTTTGTTTTACGAGAAATTGTCTTCTCTTTCACAGTAATGTTATCTCAGAGCTGCAGCTACTTCGGCTCTCCTACATTTCTTTAAACAATCTTATCACACACCATCTTTCTACCACCGTCTCAAAGGGCCAGATTTACAACGTGAAACACTCAGCCAGTATGTTTGCACATGTGTATAGATATCAGAGAGCCAAGACTGGCACAGCTGTTTGTTATTTATCCTTCGAACCCTCACAGAGCTCCCTCTCGGCCCCTTTTATGGTCAAATCACACTAAATTGTGTATGTATGTGCACGCTTCTGCCTATCTGCTAGATATGAGCCAGAGCCAGCTGGCCCTCCCGGTCACTCTGAATGACGTCCCTCCACCCATTGCCGAGATGCTGAATGATGAGGAGTGCTGGGAGTTCAACATCCTGGAGCTGGAAGCGGCTACACACAAGAGGTACGAAGAAACGGAAAATGTAGACAAAGACTGCCCATTTATTCGGCTCAGAAATGGCAATATGTTGCTTGTTATATGGTGGTCTTCATTGAGTTATCACTCCAGGACTTACTTCATTTATTGTGACATTACACACCCTGCTACATCATGAACTACTACAACTACTACTATTAGTCATGGTTCCATTATCATTATTGTGACTATAATTGCCACCCCCAACCAGCACCGTCAGACAACCGCCCACCAAGAGCCCGGGTCTGTCCGAGGTTTCTGCCTAAAAGGAACAAATGCTTGCTCTTGGGGGAATTGTTGGAATTGTGAATTATATAGTGTGATCTAGACTCACTCCATCTGTAAAGTAACTTGAGATAACGCTTGTTATAATTTGATACAATAAATAATAGGGGTGGGAAAAAATACTTGATTCTTAGATGCATCGCAATTCTCTAGAACGATTCAATGCACCATTCTGATAAGTTAATAATTGATAAAAAATAATAATAATAATAATGTGTTGCTTAAATGTTACTGACTCCAGACAAGTACAAATCAGGAAACAGAGTAACCGAAAGAGGATGGAGTAATGGACAACAACTTAGAGTTTAGGCAGGAGTGAAGGAAAAGGAAAACATTTAATTTTGTATGTACATATGATCTAATAAGACACACATGAAATAATTAGGCAAAACACATACAGGCTGTCTACTCTATTACATTACATCTGACCAGCTCATGTTTCATGTTGAAAGAAGCCAATTCTCCACCTTTAAACGTGACTGAGCCTCTGACATGGAAGATCACTGGGAGAGAAGGTGACTTTCACTAGAATGTTTAAAGCATGGAATGAATACAAAATAAAAGCCTCAGTAGACAAAACATTTCGTTAAATGTTGTGCGTGACAAACACTATATATGTCAAAATCTAAGCTTCGCCTAGCAGCTTTGTCAAGGAAGTGATTACCAAACTCTGAGTAACAAGCACAGATTTGTATGTGCATTTTTTTAAATCACGCATGGAAATGTACATAGAAATATTGTTGCATTGAGATGCATCGATAATCGGTCTAGAAACGAATCGTTGGCCTCTAAATCGGAATCAAATCGTGAGGTGCCAAGAGATCCCCCCCCCGATAAAAAACATTGAATTCAATTGAATGTTTTGCATTCTCAAAATTGGCAGTTGACATCTTCCTACCATTAACACATTTGCTAGATGTATGAACATTAAAAGAATAGATCCAAATTTGAGGAAATGCGTTTATAGACTTTCTTCTTAGAGTTAGATGAGAAGATCAATACCACTCTCATTTCACTCTTTAACCTACAGCTTTTCTCATATTTCGGATTTACCGCAACTTAAATATCAATTAACAATCAAACGTATTCAAGGAAAAAGGATGAAGATATTCAACTCATAAACAAAATAGAGATGTGCGGAAAAGATATTTTAAAGTAGATGAGGACGCGGGAAGAAGGGATAACAAATATACCATAATAAAGCAGGGAGAAGTACTGAGTAAAGTATTTTGTGGGATCCTCTGCAGACCGCTGACTTACCTCGGGCTAAAGATCTTCACGAGTTTTGGCGTTTGCGAGTTCCTGAACTGCTCGGAGGCCACACTGCGCTCCTGGCTGCAGCTCATGGAGGCCAGCTACCACTCCTCCAACTCCTACCATAACTCCACGCATGCCGCAGACGTGCTGCACGCCACTGCCTACTTCCTCCGCAAAGAGAGCGTCAAGGTTAGAAGGAAAGCATTTGGAGTCCTGACTAACCTGCAGTATTTTACTAGCTGATGTATTGCTAAACTGTAAGTGTAATGTCTTACAAGACATGCCTTCCAATAATTCATTATTCAAAGAGATCTGGTATGATGAGGATTTGGAGACTTGTAACCACAGTTATATATATGAGAGAAATCCCACCTCTGTTTCTCATATTGTGATTTCTTCCCTTTTTTCCCCTTTTAAAGGGCTTTCTTTGCACATTTTTATGTCATCCTTGATTGGGATAATGTTAGGGTTAGAAAGCCGTATGCCGTGCAGATGATAAAGCCCTCAAAGGCAAAGTTGTGATTTGTGATTTTGGGCTACATAAATGAAATTTAAATTTAAACATAGCTTTTAGTCAATAAAACACATGCAACATGTTGCTTATATAACATAGGAATCCCTCTGACAAACCTTCAACATGAACAATGGTAACTGTGCTTGAACTTCTGCAAATTCCACTTCTGGTAGCTGGACTGGTGCTTGTTTGGAAAACTGTAAAAGTGACTTTAAAAACATACCGAATGCATTTGTATGTTTACATATGAAGTATTAGAGACATATACCATTTTATTAGCTTTGTAACTAATCACAGAATCATACCAAAGCATATGAAATACGGGACAAAAGAGGCGTCTTCCCAATATCACTAAAAGCCACGTTATGTCCCAACTGTCAGATAAAACCAATGCAGTACGTTTGAATGTCAGCCAGGATGGAAAACTTTTAGCTCCAGATGTTTATTTAAATGTGCAGCTGCAAAATGTTCAAGCTGTAATATCCTCTTCAGTGGTGGTGTATTAAAATCCAAAGTAGGACTATATCCCTCAGTATCTGGTGTGGCCACCAGCTGCATTAAGCCGGGACAGTTGAAACACTTTTTAATTACATGTAATTTACAAAGCGGTCGTATCACACTGAAAGCTAATATGTTGTCACTAGCAACCTGCACGTGTCATCTGTCAAATAAAGTTCAGTGGTTGTGTATTGATCCTACTTTGTTGACACTGTCATCCAAAACAAAGCCCAAAATCCAGCCAAAGTTTCTTAATGTCAGAGTATAAAAGGCATTCTTTCATGTTTTACTAACTTAGATAGATAGATAGATAGATAGATAGATAGATAGATAGATAGATAGATAGATAGATACTTTGTTCATCCCGAAGGAAATTTTAGAGATCCAGAAGAAAAGACAACCATATATACACATATACACACATATATCATACATACCTAAAAATAAATAAAATTAAAAAATGAAAAATCCCCCACAGAAATGCAATGACCATGCTAAGGTGAGATACTATTTTAGACTGTGGGTAATGATGATAGTGCAAAAGTGATCAAGTGGAAAAAGTGAACAGTGCAGGGATTGAACTGTGCAGTAGATCATAAAAATATTGACTATGACAATAAAATATAAACATAATAGATCATAAACTGACTGAATAAGAACGTTATGTAACACGGAAGAAGCCATAGCCATTAAGTAAGTTGTACAACAGACAAGTGATATGAAATGCTCTAATCAGAAACGGTGTACTGCATGTTGCAGTGCAGTACTGACATCCCTCCTTGTCCCTGCTGATTTATTCAGAGCAGTCTGGACCAGCTGGATGAGGTGGCGGCGCTGATCGCGGCCACGGTGCACGATGTGGACCACCCGGGCAGGACCAACTCCTTCTTGTGTAACGCCGGCAGCGAACTGGCCATCCTCTACAACGACACAGCCGTGCTGGAGAGCCACCACGCGGCCCTCGCCTTCCAGCTCACCGTCCGAGACAGCAAGAGCAACATCTTCAAGAACATAGACAGGTCGGTGGAGGAAGCTAGCGGTGGTTTGTATTTGCAGCCTAATGGCATGCTTTGTGTTTGTGTGTGAGTTGTCACGGATTAGAATAGTGTGGGACATTATGGTGTTACTGGTGTATTAGCACCAGACAGATCCAGATCTTAACGTTGCCCCCCTCCACTGCTGACAGGAATCAGTTCCGAACACTGCGACAGGCGATCATTGACATGGTGCTCGCCACAGAGATGACCAGACACTTTGAGCACGTCAGCAAGTTTGTCAACAGCATCAACAAGCCAATGGCAGCCATAGAAGAAACCAGCACAAGTGTAAGCGAGCTTGTTAGTTTTTAAACTTCAACGTGCCCCAAAGGCCAGAAAATATGCTTTTTATTTTACAGGTCTGTTATTCGCTAATATTTCCTTCAAAGATTTCTGAAAAGTACTCTGCTACTTATTACAAGGAGAATGGAGAAAAGATATGAGATATATTTATTTCGCAGTTGTCGTTGATTCCCACAGGAATTTTCTTGAAATTCCTTTAAAGTAAATATATTAATTTATTATTCATTTTTCATTTAAAACTGTACTTTTCATATATGTTTATTTAAAGCTTGCCTGGTGACAAAATATCCATTTGACCTGTTTGACCATTAGCATAGCAACTTATTATTACATTGGTAAATGTGTGAATTAAACACTTTATTTTACCTATAATTAGTGCCAAATTACTTTGTTCTTTTCAAGAAACTTTCAAGTCATTTCAAAAACATTGACAGTCAATACTTGTAAAACAAAGGGGCATTTGTCTCCGTAAATGTGAGTATAAGCAGACATGTGTTAGTTCTCCATAAATGCAGATGCTTATGTATTTTGTGTTTTTACTTTTAGATAAACAACGAATGTGAGGGTCAGGCCAACATCAGGAACTCTCCAGAGAACCGTCTGCTGATAAAGAGGATGTTGATCAAGTGTGCAGATGTGGCAAACCCCTGCAGACCGCTTGAGCTCTGCATCGAGTGGGCTGCACGGATCTCTGAGGAGTACTTTGCACAGGTGTGGGGACAAGAACAATGCAGCTCCATTAATTTGAAAAATGCATATACTGTATCAACAATACTGTATCTGTACAGAGAGGGAAAGCGTTTGTTTCTCATGATCCATTTTAATTATCTCGCTTTGCATAATTTCTAAAAATGATGGCCTCTCACATTCAAAGCTCCAGATTTAGCTTGAGTGTTTGAGTGCTTTGTTGTGATCTGTGTGTGTTTGCCCTGCAGACGGATGAGGAGAAGAAACAAGGGCTGCCAGTGGTGATGCCGGTGTTTGACAGGAACACCTGCAGTGTGCCCAAATCTCAGTTGTCCTTCATGGATTACTTCATCACTGATATGTTTGATGCCTGGGATGGTAAGAACAATATTTTCTTCTTTTTTCTTTTTGGACATATACTATTACTTTCTTCGACATGCTATACTATGACTTTATACTCACTTTTTTTGACAGAGTATACAATGACTCTTATTGACATACTTTACTATGATTTTCTTCTCACTT
>NC_048422.1:21914471-21917522 GCF_013103735.1 Etheostoma cragini | reverse complement strand
CTTTTATGACTTTTTTGACATGCTTGACTATGACTTTTTTTGACATGCTATAGTATGACATTTTTCAACATACTTTTTTTACTTTTTTCGATGTGCTATACTATAACTCTTTACCCACTTTTAACAACTTACTATACTATGACTTTTTTCAACATGCTATACTATGACTTTTGTCTCACTTTTGTAACATGATATACTATGGCTTTTTTAAAAGTTTTTTACTTTACTATAATTTTTTTGACATACTAAACTATGACTTTTTTCAACAAGCTATACTATGACTTTTTTCGACATGCTATACTATGACTTTTTTTGACTTGCTATAGTATGACATTTTTTAACACACTTCTTTGACTTTTTTCTCACTTACTATACTATTACTTTTTTCTCACTTTTTTGACATGCTATACTACGACTTTTCAACATACTTGACTATGATTTTTTTCAACATGCTAGAATATGACTTTTTTCGACATGCTATACTATGATTTATACTCACTTTTTTCAACATGAATTCTTTTTCGACATGCTATACTATGACTCTTTTTGACTTTTTTGACATGCTTTACTATGACATTTTTTGACTTGCTATACTATGACTTTTTTGACTTTTTTTGACATACTATTCTATGACTTTATACTCACTTTTTTGACACAGTATACTATGACTTTTTTCGAAATACTTTACTAGGATTTTTTCTCACTGTTTTCAACTTGATTTCTTTTTCGACATGCTATAGTATGACTCTTTTTGACTTTTTCAACATACTATAATATGACTTTTTTCTCACTTTTTTGACATGCTATACTATGACTTAATTTGACTTTTTTTATGCTATACTATGATTCTTTTTAACTTTTTTCAACATGCTATACTACGACTTTTCAACATACTTGACTATGATCTTTTTCAACATGCTATAACATGACTTTTTTGACATGCTATACTGTGACTCTTTTTGACTTTTTTGACATGCTTTACTATGACTTTTTTTTGACTTGCATTAGTATGACATTTTTCAACATCTTTGACTTTTTTTGACGTACTATACTATTACTTTTTTCTCACTTTTTTGACATGCTATACTATGACTTTTTTTACTTTTTTTGTCATGCTATACTATGACTCTTTTTGAATTTTTTCAACATGCTATACTACGACTTCTCAACATACTTGAATATGATCTTTTTCAACATTCTATACTATGACTTTTTTGACATACTTTACTATGATTTTTTTCTCACTTTTTAGGGCCCAAGCGCCGACAGGCGGCAAAGGCCCTATTGGAACTGAAGGAATTATTATTATTATTATTATTATTATTATTATTATTACTACTATTATTATTATTATTCTTTTTCCGTCAAATGAATTGCCTTTTTGGAGGACTTATCATATTCAAAAACTCACCAAATTTGGCAGTCGCATCAAGTCTGGTTTCAACTTGATTTCTTTTTCGACATGCTATACTATGACTCTTTTATGACTTTTTCGACATGCTATACTATGACTCTTTTATGACTTTTTTGACATGCTTTACTATGACTTTTTTTGACATGCTATAGTATTTCATTTTTCAACATACTTTTTTGACTTTTTTCGATGTGCTATACTATAACTATTTTCCCACTTTTAACAACTTACTATACTATGACTTTTTTCAACATGCTATACTATGACTTTTGTCTCACTTTTGTTACATGATATACTTTGGCTTTTTTTTTACTTTTTTACTTTACTATACTTTTTTTGACATACTAAACTATGACTTTTTTCAACATGCTATACTATGACTTTTTTCAACATGCTATACTGTGACTCTTTTTGACTTTTTTGACGTGCTTTACTATGACTTTTTTTTGACTTGCATTAGTATGACATTTTTCAACATCTTTGACTTTTTTCGACGTACTTTACTATTACTTTTTTCTCACTTTTTTGACATGCTATACTATGACTTTTTTTTACTTTTTTTGTCATGCTATACTATGACTCTTTTTGAATTTTTTCAACATGCTATACTACGACTTTTCAACATACTTGAATATGATCTTTTTCAACATTCTATACTATGACTTTTTTGACATACTTTACTATGATTTTTTTCTCACTTTTTTCAACTTGATTTCTTTTTCGACATGCTATACTATGACTCTTTTATTACTTTTTTGACATGCTATACTATGACTCTTTTATGACTCTTTTGACATGCTATACTATTACTCTTTTATGACTTTTTTGACATGCTTTACTATGACTTTTTTTGACATGCTATAGTATGACATTTTTCAACATACTTTTTAGACTTTTTTCGATGTGCTATACTATAACTCTTTTCCCACTTTTAACAACTTACTATACTATGACTTTTTTCAACATGCTATACTATGACTTTTGTCTCACTTTTGTAACATGATATACTATGGCTTTTTTTTAACTTTTTTACTTTACTATAATTTTTTTGACATACTAAACTATGACTTTTTTCAACATGCTATACTATGACTTTTCTTGACATTCTATACTATGACTCTTTTTGACTTTTTTGACATGCTTTACTATGACTTTATTTGACTTGCTATAGTATTACATTTTTTAACACACTTCTTTGACTTTTTACTCACTTACTATACTATTACTTTTTTCTCACTTTTTGGACATGCTATACTACGACTTTTCAACATACTTGACTATGATTTTTTTCAACATGCTAGAATATGACTTTTTTCGACATGCTATACTATGACTTTTTTCGACATACTATACTATGATTTTTTTCTCACTTTTTTCAACATGAATTCTTTTTCGACATGCTATACTATGACTCTTTTTGACTTTTTTGACTTGCTTTACTATGACATTTTTTGACTTGCTGTACTACGACTTTTGTGACTTTTTTGACATACTATTCTATGACTTTATACTCACTTTTTTTTTACTTTTTTACTTTACTATACTTTTTTTGACATAATAAACTATGACTTTTTTCAACATGCTATACTATGACTTTTTTCAATATGCTATACTATGAATCCTTTTGACTTTTTTGA
>NC_048422.1:21912978-21914371 GCF_013103735.1 Etheostoma cragini | reverse complement strand
TCTTTTTCAACATTCTATAATATGACTTTTTTCGACATGCTATACTATGACTCTTTTATGACTTTTTTGACATACTTTTCTATGATTTTTTTCTCACTTTTTTCAACTTGATTTCTTTTTTGACATGCTATACTATGACTCTTTTATGACATTTTTCAACATACTTTTTTGATTTTTTTCGATGTGCTATACTATAACTATTTTCCCACTTTTAACAACTTACTATACTATGACTTTTTTCAACATGCTATACTTCGACTTTTTGGGACTTTTTTGTCATGCTATACTATGACTCTTTTTGACTTTTTCCAACATGTTTTTCTACAACTTTTCAACATACTTTACTATGATCTTTTTCAACATGCTATAATATGACTTTTTTCAACATACTATACTATGACTTTATTCTCACTCTTTTTAACAGAGTATACAATGACTTTTTTTGACATACAATACAAGGATTTGTTCTCACTGATTTCAACTTGATTTCTTTTTCAACATGCTATACTATGACTCTTTTTGACTTCTTTGACATGCTTTACTATTACTTTTTTTGACTTGCTATAGTATGTAATTTTTCAACATACTTCTTTGACTTTTTTCAACATACTATACTATGACTTTTTTCTCACTTTTTTGACATGTTATACTATGACTTTTTTGACTTTTTTATGCTATACTATGATTCTTTTTGACTTTTTTCAACATGCTATACTACGACTTTTCAACATACTTGACTATGATCTTTTTCAACATGCTATAATATGACTTTTCTTGACATGCTATACTATGACTTTTTTCGACATACTATACTATGATTTTTTTCTCACTTTTTTCAACATGAATTCTTTTTCGACATGCTATACTATGACTCTTTTTGACTTTTTTGACATGCTTTACTATGACTTTTTTTGACATGCTATAGTATGACATTTTTCAACATACTTTTTTGACTTTTTTCGATGTGCTATACTATAACTCTTTTCCCACTTTTAACAACTTGCTATACTATGACTTTATACTCCCTTTTTTTGACAGAGTATACTATGACTTTTTTCGACATACTTTACTATGATTTCTTTCCCACTTTTTTGACATGCTATACAATGACTCTTTTTGACTTTTTTCGACATGCTATACTACGACTTTTCAACATACTTGACTATGATCTTTTTCAACATGCTATAAGATGACTTTTTTCGACATGCTATACTATGACTTTTTTCGACATACTATACTATGATTTTTTTCTCACTTTTTTCAACTTGATTTCTTTTTCGACATGCTATACTATGACTCTTTTTGACTTTTTTCAACATGCTATACTACGACTTTTCAACATACTTGACTATGATCTTTTTCAACATGCTATAAGATGACTTTTTTCGACATG
>NC_048422.1:21911286-21912878 GCF_013103735.1 Etheostoma cragini | reverse complement strand
TTGACATGCTGTTTTGACTTTTTTCGACATGCTATACTATCACTTTTTCACTTTGCTACAATTGTTTTATCATTTTTTCAATTTCATTTTTTTTAACATGCTATACTGTGACTCTTTTTGATTTTTTTGACATACTAGACTATGACTCTTTTTGACTTTTTTGACAGGCTTTACTATGACTTTTTTCACATGCTGTACTATGACTTTTTCACATGCTATACTATGACTCTTTTTGACTTTTGTCTTACTTTTTTTGACATGCTACACTATGCCTTTATTTCAGCATAGTATACTATAACTTTTTGTACTTTTTTTGACGTGCTACACTGTGACACACACATACGGTACATACATTTACCGTATCTAATTATACGATCTTGAGATTATCCAAGTATTCCTCTTAGTGGTGTGAAGAACAAAATAATCAAGTAAATAGTAATCGACTAGTGTTAGCGTTAGCTCAGCAAGATAAGATGTTGTCTTTACAGATAGATTGTAATCTGAGGTTGAAGGATCAAACCTTAATAAATATGACGTTAAACCACTTAATTTTGAACTTTGTAGGTAACTCAGTGTGATAAATCACAAGTGATAAGTTTCAAGGTTGTGGGTTCAAAACCAATCAGGATCATTGGATTTTATGCTATGAAACACTGGTGAGGGTATCAAATAAGATGGCTCAATGGAATGTTGGTTGGAAGACCCCAGTGGTAATCGACCTGATTATGGTCTGTTGTTTTCGGGTTTCAATCCCAAAATGAAGTGGTCAATAACGCCAAGAGAACAGCGTGCCCGCGTTGGGTTCAAGACCTGCTTGCTACAAAGGCTAAATAAAGTATAACAAGGAACATAATCACAGAAACAATCAATTTAAACATGTATTTATTATTCATTTTCCAGCAGTACAAAACATTTTTTTAATATTTTTTTTATTGCCATTTTTATGGATGAAAACAGTCTTTTTATGTGTGTTTTATGGCATACAGATGTTCCATCATACTATACTATGACTATTCATGACTTTTTTTGACATGCTATACTATGACTTTTTTCACTTTTTCGAACATACTGTACTAACTTTTTAACGACTTTTTTTAGCATACTTTACTTATTTTTTCTCACTTTTTTAACATGCTATACTATGCCTTTTTTAACTTTTTCAACATACTATACCATGACTTTTTTTTAAACCATTTTTCAACATGCTATACTATGACTTTGTACAACATGCTATTATGACTTCTTTCTCACTTTTTTCGACATACCATACTATGACTTTTTTGACATGCTATACTTTGATATTTTTCGACATACTATACTATGACTTTTTTGACATGCTATACTTTGATATTTTTAGACATACTATACCATGACTTTTTTCAAAAACATTTCAACATACTTTACTATGACTTTGTTCTACTTTCTCACTTTTTTGACATGCTATATTATGACTTTCTTCTATATGCTATACTAGGATCTTTTAACGACATATACTATGACTCACTCACTTATTGACATACTATAACATGACTTTTTTTTAAACTTTTTTCAACATGTGAGACATTTTTCGACATATAATACTATGCCTTTTT
>NC_048422.1:21901752-21911186 GCF_013103735.1 Etheostoma cragini | reverse complement strand
TTTTTTTGACATGCTACACTATGCCTTTATTTCAGCATACTATACTATAACTTTTTGTACTTTTTTTGACGTGCTACAATTTTCTTTTTTTTCAACATACAGTACTTAGACTTCTTTCTCACTTTTTTTCGACATACTGTACCATAACTTTTTATCACTTTTTTTGTCATACTATACTTTTTTTTATTTTTATTTCTTTCAACATGCTATACTATGACTTTGTACAACCTGCTATTATGACTTCTTTGACTTTCCTATGACTTTTGTTTTTACTTTTTTGACATACTATACCATGACCTTTTATCACTTTTTTCCACATGCTATACTATGACTTTGTACGACATGCTATACTATGACTGTTTTTCAACATACTATTAAGACATCTTTCTCACTTTTTTAACTATTTAGCTATACTATGGACATTTTAGGACTTTTTTGAAGTACATACAGTACTTTGACTTTTTTCAACATACTATACTATGACTTTTTTGACATGCTATACTACAATTTATTTTTATTTTTTTAGACATACTAAACCATGACTTATTTCAAAAATATTTCAACATACTTTACTATGACTTTGTTTGACATGCTGGTATGACTTCTTTCTCACTTTTTTTGAAGTACATACAATACTTTGACTTTTTTCAACACGCTACACTATGACCTTTTTTCAACATGCTATTATGACATCTTTCTCACTTTTTTCACATTTTATTCTATGACTTTTTTTACTTTTTCGACATATTATTATATATTTTTTTTCCAAAACATTTTAACATACTATGCCATTGACTTTTTTTACGTACTATACAGAACTTTGAATTTTTTAACATACTATACTATACATTTTTCGACATGCTATTCTTTGGCTTTTTTCCTTTTTTTCAAAATGCTATACCATGGACTTGTCAGGGCTTTTTGGAAGTAATACAGTACTTTGACTTTTTTCAACATGCTATACTATGACTTTTTCCGACATGTTATACTATGACTTTTTTTTTACATGCTATACTATGGTTTTTTTTACTTTTTCAACATACTATACTATGATTTTTTAGATTTTTTTAGACATGCTTTACTATGATATTTTTACTTTTTTGACATACTAAGATTTTTTAAGTTTTTTTTAGAGATACTATACTATTACTTTTTTTTTAAACATTTCAACATACGACATATGACTTTGTTTGACATGCTATTAGGACTTCTTTCTCACTTTTTTTGACATGCTATATTAACTTTCTTCTATATGCTATACTTTTTTTTAAACTTTTTTTAACATACTATACTACACATTTTTTCAACATGCTATACATATATTTTCAACATATGAATTTCTGTTTGACTATTTTCAACATGCTATGACATACTTCCATCAATTATGACATCTTTGACATACAATACTGACCTTTTTTTTACGTTCTTAGTATGACTTTCTATGACTATTTTTTGACATACTAAACCCTGACTTTTCTATATTATACTATGCTATCACTTTTTTTCGACACACTATACTATGAACTTTTTTACATACCATACTGTGTCTTTTTGCATGACTTTTTTTGACATACTATACTATGCCTTATTACGACTTTCGTTGACTTTCTATACTGACTTTTTTCAACATGCTATACTATGACTTTTTATGACATATTATCCTGACTTTTTTTGATAGTCAATACTGTGACTTTTTGGGCCTTTTTTGACATTCTATACTATTACTTTTTCCAACCTTTTTTTTTTTACATACTACACCATGATTTCTTTTGCCATACTATAATTCTTTTTTATATACTACTTATATACTACTGGTAGGACCTTTTGACTTTTAAATATACTATACTATGATATTTTTTTAATTATCCCACATATTATACATTTTCATGACTCTTTAAACATAATACACTGACTTTTTTATGAATTTTCAACATTCATCATGACTTTTGTTTGAAATAAATATGCTGTTTAAAACTGTTTATAAAACAGTTTTTTATTATGTTTTATGCCATACAATAGTATGACTTTTTTACAACAAACTAGTCTTTTATTTTTTATTGAAATTCTACACTCTCTTTGTTGACTGCAAATGAACCGCTCATTGAAATTGGCAAACTACCTAAATAAACAAGGTCATATTACAAGGTTAGAGCTTTGGCTTTATGTTTGATGTCCACCTTATCATTCCAGCTGCAGGTATCTCCGCTAAAACCTTGTGAAAGCAAAAAGCAATAATGTATTAGTTAGACATTGAGCATGGAAGTTCATTCTTCACATTTAAAACAGTGGTTTGACAAAAATAGAACCTCATAAATTCAGGTCCTCACCCATGCCCTACATTACTGCCTCCAATGATTTCTCGATTTTTCTTGGCAGATTGCAGGATAGGCAATCACAGAAAAGGGATGAGAAGGAGGAGATAGCATGATGCCTATAGCTTCCCATTCCCACTGAATTTCCCTTTTAGTTGAGTCTCCCCAAGAGGGAACTTGTTTACTGTCAACGCAGCTCTGATGTCATGGAAAGATTCCAAATGCCAGTGGGACGGAGAGAAGCTGTGAGGGCGTCTGGGGACTTGGGAAAATAGTAGAAGGCATGGGGGTTCACAGTCACTCGGTACAGGCAGGAAAGAGCACTCGAGATGGATTTCTCTTTAACACAAAAACACATGCAGCAGCCGCTTCCAATTCACCAGGGTCACCGTCAGGTCACCGCGGGTTCACTGTAAGTTCCAGAGATGCATCTTGGGTCATCAACAAACCGGAAAAGAGGATGTAAACAACACGGAGAGAAAGGCAGAGAGACGTTTTCACCCCAAGAGTCCTTTAATGTGGAAGCAACGGTGTACATAACATTAGCCACTGTACACACACACACACACACACACACACACACACACACACACACACACACACACACTTTGCTTACGTGGAAGGATAGCAGAAGAGTCTGATACCTAGAGGCTGTTTCATAAATCAGAATTTATAAATCCGGGATAACCGATAAAGCGAGGCTTGACCAACAACATGAACAGTCTTCACATCAATAATTATAAGAAAAATAATAGTCCCAGCTTCAAAACAGTACTTAACTAAACAGCAACATGCACCTGTTGTTTTTTAATGCAGTCTGATAACAAGGTAAACCCACCGCAGTGTGAAGAGAAAAGGTTTCAGGATTATCAAATCCTGACTGTTAGCCTTGTCTAAAACTAGTCTGGCTGTAGAGAATAAATCTCCATGGTAACTTAGCTGCCTCAGCTTTTGTGAAACCGAGTCAAGGCTATGTTTATTCCTGGATTCGTTTTTTTTTTGTACAAAAGCCTTTTGTGAGAATCTTTAAATCGTTTTTTGTTGCTGCAATTGACCCATCTGGACGTCCAAATCTGTGTCCATGTCTGTTTTTCTTCAAGCGCCTGAACTCTGAACTTCTGTGTTTCTCCCCCCCCAGCCTTCGCCAGCCTGCCTGGTCTCATGGAACACCTGTCAGAGAATTACAAGTACTGGAAGCGCTTGGACGAGATGAAGTGTAAGAGCCTGCGTCCTCCCCCTCCATCTTGACCGACCCTTTGTAGCCTTCTCTCATCCTTCACTCCAAGCAGGGTAGGACAGCAAATGCAGCCCTGCGGTGAAACAATTAGTCTCTTCAGCTGTGATTCGACGAAGCTCTGTGCCCTCCCAGGCACTCCTGGACACGTCCGTGGCCTCAAGCTGGGCGATCGGGGACTCTCAGAGCAGACATCACTGACTGACCAAAACTGAGACGCTGTTTCAATCTCAAATCACAGCCTCTTTTCTTATGTGGTTATGGGTGGAGGTGGCGTTCTGCCAGTGGAGAACAGGTTGTCATTTGAGGGCCCTGTCGACTTTACGGCCCTGTAACCTTTTCCCAACAGCACCTCTATGAAACTGTGTGGACCTCAAGTTTCACTTGACAATCTGTACCATACAGTGTAACACACCTGAAACCTGCACTTTAGCTAATCAAGACATTTTCATTTTGAGCATCCTCTTGCTGTTTTTGCTTTTTAACGATTTTTTTGTTGTTGAACAAATCTTTTTATTCTACGTCTGTCTATTGCTGTAAAAGAAACATGGTGAATAAGATGGTGACCAAAGCTGGAGGTTCTGAACTTCATGCTTATTCCTTTTCAAATTGCCAACTTGTGAAGGTGCTCAGCTGAAATGATTCCATTTTATGTACTGTGATACAGTCTACAGTATTAGAAACACTTTTGACTTGTGTCTGGGACCAAATACTTCGCAATCCCTGTTGGCTGTGTACAGAAGGAACTTGCTGGAAAGAATAAGAATAAAGAGCTCTAGAGACAGTTAGCCAAGTACCAGGGTCCAATCAGAGGGGAGAACCAGCCAGCGTACAGGTTTTCTAAATGATCAGGCCCATATACAGAGCTGACATCGAAGAGGGCAGTGTTGCTGATGAGATCATGTAGCTACGTAACAGTATCATTGTCCTGTGTGAAGGTTTTTGTCAGAACAAATGGAGGAGCAGAATTGCACTGTATCAGAGCTGTTCAGTTAGCTGTAATGCTTTCAAATAATATACAAATATCAGATGTTACATAACTTTGTGACACTAACTGTAGACATTTGCATCCAGACAAGAAGAAACAAATCTGACTTCCGAGTATCTGAACATTGCTAAGAATAAGCTTTTTATGTGAAGCTACGCTGACTGTTGTACATGAATCCTGCAGAGGCCACGTAACGCTGTTTGTCAAAGTAGCGATTAGCTGTGTTGGACCTCACAGCGACCTGACGGTATGAAGGAGCACCAGATCCATGTTTGGATCCAGCGTGTAAAATCAGCTTGTTTGTCCACTTCCAACATGAATCAGCTCCGGCCCTCAGAGTGTTTGTTTTTACCAGTTTTACTGTATCTCAAAAATCCTGCAACTGCAATTCGCCTTGCAGTCATTTGGCTCGGTTTTGGGGAGAAGTCTAGTCTGTTTATGATTTTTAGGTTATTTGGATTCAAAGAAATGAGACAAAGGCCATTGGATGATGAGATCTGCACGATGTGTCTGCCCTCTGGTGGCTACATAGGTGTGTTGTAACTGTGGGGACATTAAATCAGTGTAAAACGGTGACTCATTTGTCAGATCAGTTATTAACTCACTGTGACTGCGACTGAAAAACACCATGATTCAGCTTTAATATTTGAGGAATTGAACCTGCATCTGTGTATCTTTCAGAGCACATTTCTTCAATGTTAACACATGAAGGTGGAACAGTTTTGGAAAACCCTTTAATATTATTTCATACAGATAATTGGACTACAAACCAACATAGTTGGTAATTAGTGGTTAAATCTGCAGATACCATTATCTATCTGAGCTGCTTTGGTGTAATTGTGTAATGTCACTATTATAATATATTACCAGTTTTAGTCCCATGACTTTTAGTCCAGGAAACGCACATTACAGTATTAACCAAAGGCACAGAGAGCTCTTTACTGGTGCCTTAGTCGTTGGTCATCTTTATACAAACATAAGTATGTTTTGGTTGAAATACTTCCTCCTTTCCTTCAAATAAAGAAAAGCCATACCTGTGTTGGATATTTATAATAGAATAACATGACCTCGGGATATGTGCTTTAAGGTCCGTTCTATAGTTTTAGGTCCAACTTGGTGAGTCAGGGGACGTTAGATCGGATGTGAATTACACTATTGCTTTGTCAGTCGTATCAGTTCACTTTAAAGAGTGGGAACCAGTGACTGATTGGTCATCTACGTTCAATATATTCATAATGATATGAAGTCATTTTATTGGTGGCCAAGGTCTTTAATCGATGCCTTAATCTTGTCATGTCTGTGTTTAGATCTGCTATTGTTGCAACACACTGTAAAACTACCTAAATGTACCTGCAGTTCTTGTAAATACTCACCCAATATATCATTGTTGCTTTTACATAATGTGCTTATGTAACTTTTGTTTGGGGCCATTAAGTGTTGCAGGGGTCATTTCCAAAAGTCTTTTTTTTGTGACTTGGAATGTGGCTCCACCTATAAATGTTTAATGACTGCTATCTCTGATCATGAGAAGATATTTTTTCTAGTCAATAATGAAGATTTCTATTCAACAAAGATTTAATATTGACAAAGCTGACAATAGCTTTTTCTGTGAGCAGCAGTGACTGGAATGTGAGGATATCAATTAGATCGGATGACAGCCAGTCGCTTAACGCCTCGTTTTGAGTCTACTGAGGCAGAACCAGATTGTAGGACTGCTTGTTATGTAATAATAAGCCTTCATCACAGTGATCTATATTTCCTCTAACTTCCATCTCTGACACTGATGGCCGTGGCTGCGCGCCAATTCTGTGTTGTTTTCTATCACTTATAAACAGAAGAAGAATTAGAAAGTGATGTAATATGCAGTAATAATTATTTTTCAAAGAAAAGATTTTTGGCCATGAGAACTGTAATGTGTGTTTTAAAAGATTTGACTGCCCCATACATAGTAAGAAGCTTTCAATCAGTCACTTAGCATCTGTTTAAAAGTTGAATTTAGTTTGCTCTCTGGATTACGATGTCTTATTTTGATGTTCTCTGTCAAACACAGAAATGTATTGTGAGAGACAATTAAAGCATTCTTGAAATATTGTTGTAACATGAATTGACGCAACAAATTTCTGGGAAAAGTTTGACACTTTGGCAAATAGACTTATTTGTGTTCTGGTAACGAGTTAAGTGGGAAGATCAATCAACCAGGAGATGGATAGAACTACTTAAAATAAAAATTGGAAGCAGAGGAAAACAGCTATCCAAAGTTTTACAACAAATCCGCCACTAATTAACACAATATGTGTTAGGGAACATGAAGCGTGACAACTACAAATTGGTGGTATGTGCAGAATGTAAGATAGGGATCGACAGATACTGGCTTTCAGGACCGGTACCTTTACCGATTATTAGTTGAACCGACAAACAATATGCATTTCCAATAAAAAATGTTTTAGTCAAAATTAAGATTGTGGAATGTTACAAACTCCAACACAAAACTTTGTTTAAATGTTTGAAGCAATCATTGAAAAATGTAGAGAGTTTCAACATGATACACAGTAAAAGATAGTCAGATCGTGATCCCGGACATCCCAGCGGTAAAATAAAAAAAATGAAGCAAACTGTTTCTGAGATAAGGTATTTTGTGAGTTTTTTTTTAATTTAAGTTAAATACTTTAAAGGCAAACAACAACCATTGCATTATCATTAAAAGCAAAAAACTATTTTTACAGTAAATTCAAATGATTTGAGACTAGGGATGCACTAATCCAACTTTTTCAGTCCCGATACACATACCTGGGCTTTGGGTACCTGGGTACAGGCCTATACTAATACCGGTGTTTAATTAATAAGCTGTATGTGTCACAGTGTGGAAGTGACTGGAATCATTCTTTTACGTGGTAGGCAATATCTGGCTTAACTTAAACACTGCTTCCCTAACTTTGTTTGTTTGTCACGGATACCTGATCCAGGTTTTTGAGTATCCAATCAGTGCATCATTAGTGCTTCTTCGAAACTAAGGTCACCCGGCAGCTTCACATCTGCTTTATTTAAAGGTGCTCTAAGCGATGTCAGGTGTGTTTTAGGCTGTAATATTTGTTGTTACATTCAGCAAACATCTCCTCACTATCTGCTAGCTGCCAGTCCCCTGAACACACTGCAAAAAAACGCAGTTTCTGTAGACAGCCCGGGGTCTACAAACGGCAACAAAAACAAACTGTGTTCCAGCCAAAAACCAACAAGAAGGATTTGGGGGTGATGGGGGGGGTTAGTGCACGTAAGCACAGAAGGGAGGGGACGGGATGAGGAGGAGGGAGGGGCGAGCTAGTCTTGTGTTTGAAAATACTTTGAATGTCCACAAGAAGTAAAGTCACCCAACATCGCTTAGAGCACCTTTAAGGCCGCAGATCAGGGTTGAAGGTCAGAGTCTTCCGTTCTCCTCCAGTTTTTGGAAAAGTGCCAGGCTGCGGAGGTGGGACTGCCGTTCTCCGTTCTTCCACAGAATCAGCAGGTGGTCTGTCGAGCAGGTGACCAAACCGTTCTCCCCAAAGCTCACAAACATCTGACACAAGCACAAAAAGGAGAATTACAAGAATTGTCGGGGCATTGTAAATTGTAGACTGCGGTCTAGACCTACTCTGTAATCTGTAAATATAAGATTACTTTTGTTGTGATTTGATACTATAATAAAATGTATCTAAATTGAAAAAAAGGGTGTTAAAGCACTATTGAGATACTGTTTTGAAGTAGAACACGAGACATCATTCGGACATCATTGGGATCGTACCTGGACTGCCCCCGAGTGTCCAATCAGATCACCGGTCAACTCCAGCGTCCTGATGTTTGGGACGTCCGTAGCCTTCTTTGACGGAGGACCGGTCTGTTTGTTTGACCTGCCGAACGTCCACATTCCAAAGAGCCCTGGTGTGATGGACAGAGAAGAACAAATTGTATTTATAATGAAGAAAGAAAATAGATTAAAGGAGACAATATAAAATGTCAGGGTGTTACTGATGAACAAAATGTTTTTCTAGGGTTGGCTAAAAATAGCAACTACATCATTAGAGGAGAAAATCCATCAGCATGTCTGAGGGTTAAACTACTGAAGTTAAAGCTTCTCTAATCAATATTTTTATACTCACAATGGATCCAATGACAACGTGTAATGTGAATGTATTCCTCAGATGTCAACTTGGTTTAACAATTTAAATCTAACTCAGCGGTGAGCTTTGGAAATCACTTATGTAAAATCCTGTTTTCTGGAGAGCTGTAGGAGACAAGTTGTAAACACAACTTTAACGTAGCTGCCTGCTGCCGCTGCAAAACAACACAGGGAACAGTGAGAGTGAGTCTGGGCTGGAAACCTAAACAATCAAGTGACCCATTCCACATTGGCAAATACACCAGGTTGAAATATACTAACAGTTTTCATTAAAAACCACAGGAGACGCATGTCATTGATTTTCCTGGAGACAAATAATTGGCCTTTGGTGATGATTAGCAAGGAATGTGGCCTGAGTGTACACCCCAGAATCACCACAGCTCCACATAGACTGCAAACATCTAGACCATCAAAGACAGCGCGGTCACACAGGCACATACTCAACTTTAGAGTACCCCACTTAAGCCAAAAACACAGCCTCTCTGAGTGCTGGTACAGGTCTGTCCTTTGATATACACAATACCACATCTGGACTGCATTACTGCACCTCCACACATCAACTATACACACACAAGTTGAGTGCAGGCAATTTTCCTCTGTCTTTGAACTATTCTGATTCATACTTATGTATGTGATCTGTCACTGGGAATGGCATCCAGTTGTCCTAAGGTGGCAAATCCACAGGAGGGAATGGGACGAGGGCCTACTTCTTGAGATTTCTGCAAATGTGAACTGCTTTGCATCCTA
>NC_048422.1:21889607-21901652 GCF_013103735.1 Etheostoma cragini | reverse complement strand
TCCAAATGAGTTGCTACAAAACTAATTATGACTATCAGCTCCCTGCAACTCTCTCTGGATTTCTCAGTATGACTATGTCAGAAGATTGTGTCGTCCGGCGACTTTCCCGCACAGAAGCTCGAGTCCACATAACGTATCATAAGGACGCGCCAACAGTTTTGTTGTCTTACTTAGAATTCCTAATGGAGGCGACAGAAACTACACACTATGGCTTTAAAATCAGTAACTGTTAGTAATGTTAGTTGTTTTCTTTTTTGTACATAAAAACTGATGATTAATATTGTACCGGGCTACGTCAGGTTTTTTTTGGTAATAAAACAAAATCATGACATCTCTTTTTGAAAGGTACACCATGATCCAGATGGCATAATATAAATACTAAAAGTACTCAGCTTTTGAGTTAGAAGATCATAATAGAAAAAACAACAAATAGCGGTATTGTGAAGATTTTTAACTACATTTAACAGGAGTTCTGTGCATCACTGAAGGGACCCAAACACACTGATCACAGCTGAGGACAAGGGGTCCCAAGCTGAGATTGTTTTGTTTAAAGCAATAGCGAAAACGGTAGGGAACCACCAGCCTAGACTGTTGTCATCATTTAACAATGTAAACAAAGATGTCCAAGGTTTTATAATGCATCCATGGAGAAATCTGTTCTCACGAACGCTACGGTTGCAAATTAAATATTCACTCAAAGAGAAGACTGCATTCAAGTCAATGCTTGACTTTCCAGAGGCGTGCGTGAAGCGGCGCTCCACTCGGCTAAAGATAGGCGAGGCGAGGGCCATCTGGACAGCAAGTCAAAACACCCCTCACCAAGTATCGAATACGCGCCTGCACAACTCTACAACACCGCGGACAACGTGACATTCATCTTGGAGGTGGAAAAAATAATACATCACAGATCTTTTTTTATCAGGAGAACGCCGGAAAAAAGAGAAGACATGGAGTTTAATTACAGGAGTCCTTGGAGTGGAAGGTAGATACTAGTTTAATAAACACGTATTTGTTCTGTAAAGTACTTGTAAAGACAGACAATAAAACCTGGGTGTTGGGACGCAAGAAGGCCCGATTCTGAGATGCTCCCGGTGTGGTTTGGCGCATGACGGAGGGCGAAGAAAAAAAGAACACAGCCGGAACGCAGCAGAGACACGCCCAGGAAAAAATGCCTGTAAGAGAGAGGAACTGATATCGTACCTGTCAGATAACAGCATGCTGTGTAAGACATTGGAGTCATGGGCCACCTTCCTGTAGGCCACCACGGTCTTGGTCAGAACGCTGTACACATACAGACCGCTGCCCACAGCTGCGAGGATGAGCTACAAAGCACACACAAAATAAAGTTACGGATTACGATAAAAAAACAACAGACCAACTATTTTACATGATACCCAATAGGTGCATCCACTCATGCCGTCTTCCTCACCGTTCCATTGGTGGTCAGATGCTGAATTGACATCTCACTGGGTTTGGGCGCAGACAAGCGTATTTCAGCCTGGGTGCAAGCTTGTGACTCCTCCCATAGGATGTGCTCATAGGCCAGGATGTTCCAATCAATCGCATCCCATAAGATCAACTCGCCCGCATGGGAACCGCTGGCAAAGAGTCCGTCTGAGGAAGACACAGAGCTAAAGTCATATGATCCAATGCAATTTCTCATTATCTCATTGGTGGCCTAAAGATTAGAGATGCAAGCTTGTGACGGGAGGCCGTTGAAATCCCCAGACCGACAGGTTAAATCTGGGTGGGAAAATTCAGGTATGAATGTGGAACTGTGTGAATGAGATCAGGGCGTTCCTGCCAAAAAGAGACCGCCTCTCAATGAACCTACTCTTAATAAATAATGGTTAAATAAATAAACAAACAATAGCTCTTTTTTTCAACAATAAGTCAGAGTTTCCTGACAGACTGACCACTGACGTTGATGAGAGCTCGAATCCTGTCCTGGTGGTCGGACAGAGAGCGGATCTCAGCCACTGACAGGGAGGAATCAGTGGAGTATGTCAGCCTATAAATCACTGCAAAGAAGAAAATATAAGGGTCAACATTCTTTAAACCCATTTAGTTTGAATCTATTTGCACGTAATGAACATTCTTTTCATCAAAACCCCTCTCATACCAATTTCTTTATCCATAGCAGCTGCTATGCAGTTTTTGGGCAGCTCTATCAGAGCAGTTATTCCTGCAAAATTCCACAACACAATGACAACATTAATCAGTTTGTGTGCAAAACGCAATGTCAGGTGTGAGCATAGTCAGTGCAATCCACATGCATAAACATGAGAGGTTTATTGTGAAAGAGTTATTTTTTTTTCTTCCTCCTGACCCGTGTCGCTGTGGTTCTGTCTGTGACACTGCAGCTGAAAGTCTTTGTTCCACACACACAGTTCTTCCCCGCCGGAGACCCAAACACACAGCCGCTCCAGCACCAGCAAACACTGCGGGAGAAACAAAGACGTATAAGATACACGTGCTGTGTAATCACTCGCATGCACGCACGTCTATAAAATGCCAATCACAACTTTGCAGATACCAAAGTGGCAGCTTCAGATGTCTTGTTTCATCTGATCAAAAGCCCAAAATCTAAAAAGGTATTCAGTTCCTATTATATATGACCAAGAGAAGCAGTAACTCGTGACATTTGAAAAGCTATAACCTGCAAATGTGTAGTATTTTTTACTGCTTTTGCCTAAAAAAAGACCGGAAACGTTTTAATTGATCGTGATAACAGTTGTTGATTATTTTTGCGATGATTTTCATGTGTTACCTCATGCTGCTGTAGCTTTTCTGTCAATCTGACAACATTCAATTTAGACTTGTGTTTTGCTGGAAGCCTTATGGAAATGTTATTAGATCTGACCTAGCAACATTGGCATTGTGACTTTGACGTGAAAGGGACTTATTCAGACATTGAACCCACATGCAAATTAGCATAACATTTATGCAACAAGGTTAATGTCCATTAGGGGCTTATTAATTACCTTTACAGGAGACTGAAGATCTGAAATGGTCTGAACCCGGTTGCCTGTATCAGGGTCCCACAGCTGACAAATCAGTTTAAGGAAATCCAGTTTGAATTACAAACACAACAATAACATAGGAATGATTTTATTGCGTGTTTGCATGTAGTATAGATGAGGATACACTGAGACTTCGGTCTGAGGAGGCTGTGATGAGCGAGGTGTGCGATGTGAGTCCATTATTACAGGTGAAGGTGGTTATGGCTGTTATTTGCTGGGAATGGCCCCTCAGCTCCTGCAGCCTCTCCCCGGTCTAACAGTCAGAAGGAAAGAAGACAATTAGCGCCACCGTGTTGTGTGCAATTTCACAATACACTGAAATAATCAACTTGCAGCATATTACCTCAACATTCCACACTAAAACAAGGCCATCATCACCTGCTGACGCACATCTGAAAAACATAGGTGAAAAGGTATGAGTTGTTTTTTGCAAGAAGACTCAAAAATACTTCAATGCACTTGGCAGACCTCATCTTAGACGCAGTCAGACACACCAAGTTAATCTCTATCTGTGGGAGGAATCATTTCCTGTAGGTCCATCACCACCCAAGAAATCTAAAAAAAAAGAAAAGAAACATCTGTTCGGGCGCTTTCCACCTTCACTTGCCTTCTGACCCTGAACCTTCCACACTCCCTGTTCCCAAAATCAACAGACAGGATGACCGGATAAAAAAAGAGAGATAAAGTGAGAAGAGAGGAACTGTCAAGGATATCTTTTCAGACTTCAAAAGCAATCTGGAGAGAATTTTCTGGCCTTTGCCCCTGACTGTGGTCCTGTGTGCAGAGAGGACGAGACCCAGAGGAGGGGGTTATTACTGGAGGAGACCAGGCGTGAAGCACACACGCGCACATACACACACGCGCACATACACAAACACACACACACACACACACACACACACACACTCTTCTGTTATAAATCCCAATCTGAACACTTATGCAGACCCAACCTACCATGCCAAAGCAAAGAGCAGGTGCAAAACCTGTGTGTGTGTGTGTGTGTGTGTGTGTGTGTGTGTGTGTGTGTGTGTGTGTGTGTGTGTGTGTGTGTGTGTGGACAGCATTAAGGGCTTTGGTTGTACTGTACTGTGTACACACACAATCACATGGTGGTGATGATTGGGCTCTTGTCATGCTCTGTAAGTTTTCTGTAGGTGAGGATCTACTGTCAATCACACAGGGATAGAGGCCAGCCAAGGGTAGAGAGGAGAAAGGTTAGAAAGAGAAAGACAAAAAGGAGGGGGGAGGGGGGGTGGAGGCTGTGGTCTGCTTACCTGAAGTCATCAATCTGCACCAGAAATCGAACAATGTCAAAGTGTCCTTTCAGCACCTGCAGCTCAGTGAACCAGTTTTTGGGCTGTTCCTCTCCGATGCACAGCACAGAGCTTTTCTGCAGACATAAGAGGGAAAGTAGTGAGACAAACAGGCTGAGGTGCAGCGGTAGACAGTGGACTCTGGCTGAAAGAGTGCAGAGCAGGGATAGATAGTGGTGGAAAGTACATTTGCTCAAGTATTATACTTACTAAAGTCCTAAGGGATTTGTAGTTTAATTATTTCCATTCCCGGCTACTTTATACTTCTGCTCCACTACATGTCAGTGGGGATGAGTGTGTGTTTTACTGCACAGCACTTATATGACAGCTGTGATTACTTTTCAGATTAACATTTACCTTTCCACAATATGATACACTTGTTTTATTCGGTGCATTGTTAAAGATGAAAGCTGTGGTACCCAGCCTCTCAACTCCTTAGGGTATTTTATTTTCAACGCCCAAAGAGGTCAAATTATCTATTATACAACAAAGAAACAAGGATTCTGCTAAATAAATAGTGCTGTGCGTAGCAACACTTTGTTTTTTATTCTTTCCAACTGAAGTAATAATCTCATGACTCCTCAGATTTATATTGTGACCTTTTAAAAGGTTGAGTTCGACTGGACTAAACAACCGTAAAGTGCAAAAGAACACAATAGTTTGCTTACACACAAGAACAAAATCCATAAATAAAAGTAATAACAGGAAAGAATCAGAAACTATTAGGACATCCTGATTTAAATGTAAGGAACATTTTTTTCCAAGGTGAGTTCTTGATAACATCTACATGTAAGTACGAGAACTTTTTCATCCACCAGCAAAATGGCTAGTGAATGTTCAAATGTAACCAGCCACTCAATAGCAAAGTGAAGCCACTAGCGGCCACACACATTTCTATCATCATTTGGCTGGCGGGTGGTGCTAATTTTGAACCGAGTACATATATTGTTTTTTTTTGTGAAAAGGAAGATGGAGATGGTCAACTTGTCTGGTATTAAAAGAACTAATTAGAGAATTAAATTAAAAAATGTTGCTGAAAGTGATGGGAGAGAGAAATATATTTATGTTTAAACATTCACATCTGATAAAAATCGATACGATAAACATTGTCCTCTGACCAGGAGGCCAGAGGCCTCTTTAGAATTTGACCAAATTTGAAAACAGCGATGGACGAAGTATTCAGAGATCTCACTTAGGGCTGAATTTAAGATTATTATACTGTTTTTTTTAATCAGATAAATGCTGGAATAACGTTGCATACTTTATCACTCGTGATATAATGCTGGAAATTCATATCCATGTTCCTCGCATAAAGATAAAAATCAAAAGAACTTTATTTTTTCTGTGAGGGAACTTTATTGATAAATTGTAGTTTTGATGGTTATCATTTTATAATGTTCCATGACATGTTTTATCTTTTAGACAGAAAATATTTAGTTCAACTTTTAATATATATATATATATATATATATATATATATATATATATATATATATATATATATATATATATATATATATATATATATATATATATATATATACATATACACATACATACATGCAAATCATATCCGGCAGAAAAATCGATTTTTGTGTCCTTAAATCCGTAAACCCTAACCTCACACACTCTGTTACAAGTAAAAGTCCTGCTTTTTCAAACCTTACTTCAGTAAAAGACACAAGTATTATCAGCAAAGTGTATTCTAAGTGTTAAAAGAAATGACAACTATGCAACAATGTAAGCAGTATTTTAATTTTGTAGCCGGATGCAGTAGAGCTAATTTAATTTTTTGTTTTAATGTTAAACAATATCGCATATTTCATTATACTCTCTAGTATAGGTTTTTAAAATCTGCAAATTAACTGCACCTGTCTTGTTTCCCCCGAATGCGGTTAAGCTGAATCATGAAGTAACATAAAATGTAAAATACTCAAGTAAAGCAGCGTTACAAGTACCTCAAGTATAAGTACATGCGTAAATATACTTAGTTACTTTCCACCAATGGTCGACAGTCTTGCAAAGAGATGTATTTGCCCAAATAATATTACATAGATAGAATATGGATATACCATGGAATAATATAGAGGTTATCAAAAAGACAAGCTCATTACCAGCTAACGTTAGCCTTAAATATTAGCTTTACTGAGGTAACGTTAGCTTCCGTTACATCTTACCTCCGCTGAACCCTGAGCTTCTCGACCACCAAGAATCCACCGAAGCATCGTGTTTTATCGGTTAACGTCAGCTGAAGGAAACCCAAAGAAGAAGCCAGCGTGCATATTTATCTGAATATGAGCCAAAACAAATCTGGAAATGTAGCTAACTGAAAGCACAGCAAACAAGCTAACGTTACATTTTCTCACCACTCATTCGCGTAAACAGAGAAAGCTGAGACGCTTCCGCTTGACCAGTTATTGTCCTTTTTTATCGCACTTTGGAGAGGACTTAGAGATGTAACACCGCTTTTTGTGTTGACCCGATAATTTCACCAAAATCTAACGTTAATACAGTAAAGTAAGCTAGCTGCATGTTATTTCTGTCACGACAACAACAAACCATTCATGTGACTCAAACTACGGAAGCTTTGAGTTGGTTGGACAAAATTCATTCAGCACAAAAAATACTGGGGAGTGACTACAACAGCTGAAGTATAAACAAAAAAACAATGATAAGTCACTGGTTTAACAGCTGCTGTAATCTTATTTTAAAGGTGTTCCTGTGTAGTTTCATAAAGTTCAACTGCATTTACATGTGTTGTGTTTTATTATTTTTTATCATTAAGTTTTCTCTCCACACATATATAAAAACAGGGACTCAGTTTTTAATATTATATTGTTTTTCCACAAAAGTAAGTAAAATCACCTCCTCTAAAAGTATTGAAAATACATCTAGCCTATTGCTTTACCATCATTGAAAAATATATATATACATGTAGGCTATATGTAAACAGTGTTGCCAGTTTTGACAAAAACCCTACAAGTTTTCCCAGGAACACCTTTGGTCTTCTGCTTTATCAGTATAATTAAGCAAAACCAAAATTATAATAAGGATTTATTTAAGTTATATTAAAAGTTAAACATTTTGTTTGACCAGACGTATGCGTAAGCTTTGGGAAAAATAACAAATAAACAACCTGACAAATTGAAAATTTGGTTTCAGTGATTAGGTTGTTGGTCATTGTGTAGCAAACTAAACCTATAAACTCAGTTCCTTGTCGATCTCAATCATAATACTAAGATGAGAGAACAAGCAAATGTATTTAACCTGAAGTCTGGGGGAACACCCATGGGCCTATTGGTACAAAAAGTATCTCACAATATTTTTAAAACACCCAAATATCTAATATCTGTCTAGATGCACTGAAGGTTTCAGGTATACACATCACATGTGTGTGAGTTGCATAATAATTGGACCACAATTGTTGGATGCACACAGATTTAAAGTAAGCGCAAAAAAAGTATTCTAGTGTCAAACTCTGCACACACACCATTCTGCATGGTGAAACTCAAACATCCAACAAACAAGAGTAAAACATAGTGAGTGTCATTCTCCTTTTTACTACTAGATGGCAGTGTGTAACAATCCCATAAGATCAGAGGAAGGCTCAAACTTACCTTAGCTAGGAAAAACAAGTAGGCCTTTTTTTACCAAATGTTACTCTTTGCGTTTTCTAAGTTATATATATCATTCCTAAAAGACTAAATCAACCCATTTGATTCTCATGCATGAGTTAAACACTCTGCCTACAGTTTGTCTTGCTTCCTCTTATTTCTCTCCTCCACCAAATGACTTCTGCATTGATGTTGATCTGCTCTCCCTCTACATCTTTCTTCCAAATTCTCTTTTTCCTCTTTTTGGTTCCTCCCCTGTCTCCTCACACATGCACACACAATCTCTGCACACACAGACACACATCACCCTAGCTGTGTCTACTCCTGCTCCCCTGAATTGAGACAACACGCAGTGTAGGGCCTGTGACCTTCATGGTGGCTCAGATCTGCGGCTGGCACTGATTTCTGATTTAGTGTCGATCCGCCGCGCTTGTCAGGGGCTGCGAGGTGCTTTCCATGCGGTAATAGAAAAGCTCAAGGGCAGCTAGAGAGAGGAGGAGTGTTAGGGAGAGGGATTGGTTGAGATGGAGTGACTGGGTTTTAGATTTGGGGATCGGTGACGCTCTGTTTGTTTAACTATCTGTCAGATATGTGGATGAATAGGTCAAACATGCAGAGAAGCGTTTCCAGTCAGTATATAATGAATGCAACACATGTTAAAGAATGTGATCTAAGTACAACAAGACCACAGCCATGCTAGCAGCTCTGTGTGGTTGTACTCAGGCACAGTGGTGATTTGAGCTAACATGCTGACATTAAGCATGTTCCATGTTCAGCATCTCAGTTTAACGTCATGGTAAGACTTACTCCTTGGCACTAAACACAAAGTACAGCTGAGGCTGATGGGTATGCCACTAGTTTTGCAGGTATTTGGTCATAAATCAAGTCATTAAGTATTGGACACTAATGGTGTTAGATGAAAAGTCAGATAATCAAAGTTACTACAATTCATCCTAAGGGGGACATGCGTGTCTGTACCAAATGTCATGTCAATCCATTCAACAGCCCAAAAATGTGAACCTCATGGTGGCGCTAGATGAAAGGTCAGGGGATCACTGAAGTCATTAGGATTCATCCCATGGGCACAATGAATTATCTGTACAAAATCTCATGACAATTCATGAGATAGTTGTTGATATATTTCAGTCTGGACCCAAGTGATGGACCAATCAGTCAACAAAAAGACACTGTCAACTCACTCGAAACCGTGAATGTGAACCTGGCTCCAGAGGAAAAGTCAGAGCATCAACACTTAGGATACGTCATCTGGTAACTAATCTGTACAATGATGTACCAATTTATCCAGTTGCTGTTGAAATATGTCACAGAATAGGTGAAGAACATGACCAGTTATTGTGCTGAAGGAAAAGTCAGGGAATCACCAAAGTCAATAGGATTCATAATCCAAATTTAGTTGTAATCCAACAGTCGTTGAAGTAGTTCAGGACCAAAGTGTTGAACCAACCGACCCATTAACAGGTCAACATGGCTGCTATGTGGCTGGCGGCCTGGTGTGGACAAGGTGTCAAACATGACCAATGGCAGGAATCAGCTGAGAGGTGGAGTCATGATGCGATGTCCACCAAAACACTCCCAGCATTGAAGACCAGAGTCAGATCAGAATAAAAAGGTCTGCCCACTCCCTCTTCTTCAGCTACAGTGCATGTTCTCCCCTATCTACACCCTGTAAGGAAAACAAATGGTTATCATCATGGAAAAGGAATTAAGCTGTAATTTAACAATGGGCCAACAAAGGTGTTCGGTAATGGGCTCCCTCCCTCGTTGTGTGGAGGGGTCTTGTAGAAGAGAGAGTCTCAATCTTGACCAACACACTTCACTGTCCTTCTTCATCAGGCTTTCACTGTGTTCTGCTTCAGCTGGCGTGGCCTCTGCCTCAGATGAGATCTGCACTTAGACCTCAACACGCAGGAAAGGAACTTCACAAGTTCACTGCTGATGATTTGTCCATAATTCCTGCTTTTTATTACAAAACACATGACTTTTTTATGTTACAAAATTTCCCTAATTTCCCTGTGAGTAAACCACACTTTCTCAGAAGTGAAATTTTACTAATTTGTATGCAATAATTGCATAAGACAGTTTGCTATATCTGACTTATGTGCATTGACCTTCTCCAAAAATTTTATACTACCAGTATTTATTTATGGAGACTTCATAAGGCCTAGTCTATTTTAGTTTTATTTCATGTACAGTCATTTTTTTTCATATTACTGTAAGAACGGTACTTCTTTGTCTGACACTTGTTTATGCTACTTGTACACTTATCTATCTTTGTTCTTGTCTTTGATGTTGCAAATCACAATATCACCACTGTGGAACAAATAAAGCTTTTCTTATCTTATCTCATCTCAAAAACAACATTTTAGTCTCAATTCATCACATACACACAATGTGGTGGAATTTGAATCCTCCATTAACCCATCCTACCTTATAGTAGCAGTGGACAGCTATTTATACAGCGTTCAGGGAGGAACTTAGGGTTAAGTGTCTTGCTCAGGGACACTTTGACATGTGGCTCAAGGAGCTTGAGATCAAACTGCATATCTTGTAGTCGAGCGACCACCCCACCTCCGAGAGACAAGCCATCCCGCCTTGGACACAAGCCATGTCTCTTTATTTCACCAAACAGGTTTCAAATATTTAAATTTTTAAGCCTAAAAGTAAATTCTAAAGCAGCTTGGCACAGTACATTTTAGCTAACCTAACTCAACCTGAACTAAGTGGAGATTTTGTTGGGGACTGTTGGGGATTAATACACATTTGTCACATATGTCAAAAGGCAAAAACGTTCATACTTCTCCAGAATGGACACACCTGAAGTCGGGACGTCCAACCCATCGTAGAGCAGGTGAGATGCAATGATCTTGCAAATGAGGAGAACAGTGCAAATTTACTGAGAGTGTCTCTCAAATCCATTCATGGTGTGGTTTTGTCTCGCGCAGTGAGATGAAAGTAAGTGTGTAAAGAAGAAAAAGTATTTTTTTATGAAAGGAATCCACCTTCCTAATTTCTGTTAAGTGGATCCCAATGGTGGAAAAACACTGTTCTAACAAGGACTTTGTTTCAAGAAAACTACAGACTTGAAAAAGTCTGAACTTATCCTTTAAACGGTCGGTCATTCCTCACTTCCCACCTTAGCCATGCTAAGATTTTACTTGCAGGTTTCTAAACATCTGTCTCTGAGACGTTTGCCTCTACCTTGAAACAAGAAAGGTGGATTGATTTTTCTTTCTTCTTTTTCTCTGGTACACAAAAAATGAAAAATGACAGCAGCATCTCTTTTCTAAATCGTTGTCCCTGTTTTTCTAGATCAGTGGTTCTCAAACCTTTTCACATCGAGGACCCATAAACGGACACAAATTAGACCATGGACCCCCATCTGACAAGGCTTTGTCCCAGGATACCCAACCTGATGGAATTTTTGCTTTTAGATGTCTGCATCTAACTTCTGCATGTCATTGTTATCGATGACAGTACTTGTGGATTGCATTATAGTGAAAATAAACTAGTCCCAGTTTTGTTGGGGACCCCCTGGAACCCTTTTAAGGACCCCTGGGGGTCCCCAGAACTCACTTTGAGAACCTAGTTGTAGATTATCCACCGACCAAAAGATTCATAATGACTTTTTCTTAAGTAGAAAGTAGTTACACCAGAACTTTCCACAGGAAATATTATTTTTAACTGATCTCTTAAACCGCTATGGTGCCAGAAGACCTTTTTAAAACAAAGTGCACGTGGATCTGATTAGAATATATATGGCACATAATCCAGAGGGTGTTGGTCTAAAGATGACCAGGGAGGATGCCTGAGTGTATTCAAGCTTGTCACTTTGATTTGTCACATGCATATGACTGTAATTGCTGTGTTTCAGTCATCATAGGTTAATTATCAGCCTTGACCTACACACACAGACACACACACACACACACGTGGATGGAAGGATTGTTTTTGTACAACCCCAAAAGTTATACGGCTCAGTAATGTAAAGCTGCCACTTCTCTTTTACTCTGTATCATCTTCCTCTCTGTCTAACCGATCATCACTGTCTGTCTCTCGCCCATCCTTCCCTCTCCC
>NC_048422.1:21887133-21889597 GCF_013103735.1 Etheostoma cragini | reverse complement strand
CCCCCCCTCCTCATTTGGTGACCCACTAATGTTCTGTTCATTTTCTCTTATGAATAGATAATGGTCAAAAATCAAATCTCTTCATCTGCATGTAATACAATTAAGACCTTTTCAAACAATGACAAATGGAGGGAGCAGCGAGATGTCAGTCAGCCTCGTCACAGAGAGAGCAAAGACAGCCTCGGCGAAGCTCTCCGTTTTAACGAAAATTAATAAAACCTTCAAATAGAATTTTCTCGTCGCCATCTGGCATAACAATCACCAAGACACTCCTAGACTCTGCCTGTCAAATAAGATTAAACTTCTCATGAATTTGGATTCATAACGCGGATACGAACCCACCTACATACCTCTACCCACTCAAAAAACCCAAAGAATTTGATTTTTTTTCTCTATCAATAAATTATGGGATGTGTGACCCAACATTATCTCAATTTCTCTTTGTCTCATTGGTTGATTTAAGGTGTAGTTAAGTCTTTCTAAAAACAATTCTTTCACGCCCATTTATATACAATAAAATAGTGTTCTGTTGCTTTTTTTGTCCATACTCTTCAAACTGGCTCTAAAGAGATTCCCTTTATGCTAAACTAAGCTAAGATAAGCTAAGCTAAGATAAGCTAAGCTAACCGGCTGCTGGCTCTAACATCATGATTAAAACACAGACATGAGAGTTGCATCAGTCTTCTCATCTAGCTCTCGGCAAGAAAATAAAAACATATATGTGCTAGACAGGTGTACCGTAATTGCAAATTCTTAAATTGTAATGTAAGAGATGGGTGGCAAACGTCCCAGTCCTTGTTCTGGCAAAGTGCATTCTAAGTCAGGCCTTGAGTCAGTCGAATCAAGCGGCTATCACCCAAAGTTAGTCTTCTTAGAATAAAATTACCGCTACATTTCTCTATCACTTTTATGCTGGACTGTGGTGTAAAGATGGTACCCGAAAGAAGCAACTGTGGAAGATATCGACCTGATTTGACCAATGTTGACTGCTGAAGCCTCAACTTTCAGATGTATTTTTGCAAAAAAATAAAGATTATGGATTTGATCACCTATCTCTGGTTTGGAGTCAGACTCCTTTAGCTCTGTAGCCTGGATGCCAGCCGGACCTGGACCCACCCACAACAATGGAGGTTGGGAAGTACGGTCTAGAATTATTACTTTATGTTATCACTATTATTATTACTTCAACTTTTCTGGAAAAGAGGGAGACGAGGTTTATAACGTGAATGGAGAGTTATTTCCTTCTTTGTAGAGCTGTGTAGATTGAATTATTACTTTATGTTATCACTATTATTATTACTTCAATTTGTGAATTTCTGAGCCAGAGGTGTTCGGACCAATCAGATTGTCAGGGAGGGCTTTAAACGATGATGGACAGATGATCAACAGTAACGCAAACAACCATGTCATCAAAGATTGCTTGGGTTGAACTCGTTGACAGGGAAGACGGCTGTTGATGGAGAATTGAGATGTGTAAATTCTGCCATTGCTTTTATTATAGAAGATAATGAAAGCACAGAAGAAGAGAGAACCGCGATCAAGTCTCGATCAGAAAGCTGTTTTTGCCGTTCTTCCTAAAGGGAATTGGCAAAAGTTTAATATACAGTATCTTACATATTCCATTGTTTGATTAGTTGTAGGTCTAGCCATGGGTTGGATAAGAAGCATTCTAATGTTTGTACGCTAGTTATAAAGCTAGAGCCAGCAGCCGGTTAGCTTAGCTTAGCATAAGGAATGGAAGTGGGGGGAAACGGCCTGGCTCTGTCTAAAAGTAACAATCTACCAGCACATCTAAAGCTCAAACAGAACAGATGTCTATTTTTGCTCTGTATGCTTATTCTGTCAAGAAAGCAAACCAATTGTCAAACTATTTTCATCATTTTGTTAAAACAGTCACAATAATGTGGACATGTAATTAATTTGATTACTAATAACAGTTGCCTGATGCATGATCCTGAATATAAATTCACATAATTTCATTCAGAAATGATGTAATCTTACAAAATTATAATGTGGACAGAAACACAACATGCACATGCAGACACACACAAACTCTCTCTCTCTCTCTCTCTCTCTCTCCCACACACACACACACACACACACACACAGGAAAATTAATGAGCTCTCATTCATAATCCAGGGTAGAGAGAGCCATATTCACCCTTGGGTGGTTTATTGACTGATTTCATTTATTTGTGTGGAATAAATAGGAGGTAAACATTGGCTCGCTCTCACATTTTCCACGATACACTCGCTGCACAGCATTCTGGGAGAAATGATCCCACCAACAGCAGGGTCACTGATTGGCTACCTCGTCGGTGTGTGACAAATTACCCAATAAGAAATAGGTTACCCATTTCCACAAACTAATTAACCTGGGTGATAGTGAAACAAATTATTACATTTATGTAATATCATTTCACACCTGTCGCTAGACTACAAAAATCTTTATCCCTGTGCTCCC